>NC_085138.1:67146531-67264912 GCF_035046485.1 Aedes albopictus | reverse complement strand
TTTTGCAACTGGCTTCGACGTATAGATTGTAGCGACCGATGCGGTGGTTGTGCGAGCCATGTTCGTGTTCGTTCAGCTACCGTGGGTTCGATGGCTATTGGTGCAAGAAGCGTTTCGAAGTTAAATGCATTGTTGTAGGTTCGGCCGTAGATATGTTGCATCGTTCTGTGTCCGCAAATAAACACCAGCAAGAGAATAAGAAAGACTTTTAGAGGGATCATAAATAACGAAGCCATGTACTTGAAGCCGACTTAATTTGATTAGCATTGGAAGTTGTAGCAATTCGACATCGTTGCATAAATTGTTTGAAAATGAACATGAATTGTGTGAATGCTTCTGTTTTTTTTAGAGATATGAATGTTGGCATTGTCTTACAATTACGTCTACTTACAATTGTACGTCCGTTTTATCTACTCCAATTCGTTTTTACGTCCATCATTTCTTACGGCCAAACTAAATGAAATAATCCAGACAATAATGGACTTTAAAATCTCACACTAGAAATATGTTGTCACAGGATGAATCAGCCTCGGGCTGAATTTCTCCAAATCTCATAATGATGTTGCCTCTGCTGGTATGCTGCCAGTCTATTCAAGACTTGGTTGCTACATTCAACATATTTTTACAGATAATCTGAATTCTTTAGAATAATGAAACACCCTGCCATTCCCTGAAATGACTCTTACTTATTTACTACTTTCAGTCCTGGGCACCAACTGTGGTGCAGAGGGCCGAATTGAAAGATTTAAATTCCAAATTTCCGTCGACTTGCTTGATTTCATTGTTGAGGCTGCGCCGCCATGAGCCTCTGGGTCTGCCTCTGCTTGCTTGCAGATTTCGTTTCCGCTCCTGCGTACAGTGTGGCCGACCTCCTCCAC
Organism: Aedes albopictus; assembly: GCF_035046485.1. Taxonomy (NCBI): domain Eukaryota; kingdom Metazoa; phylum Arthropoda; class Insecta; order Diptera; family Culicidae; genus Aedes; species Aedes albopictus. The sequence continues at coordinate 67,264,034 of NC_085138.1, read as the reverse complement.
TTTCACTCCCGAATTTCTCTCGCTATCGGGTTTTGATGACATCGACGATGGAGCTCCACGTTGGAGATCCAATTGTAAGGCCACCATGCACGAATTATATATAGCAGGCATATATTGATGAAGACCTGCAGCCGTTTAGTTTTCTCCACTGATACACACCAGGTTTCACTGGCGTATAGCAGCACAGATTTCACGATCAAGTTGAAAATTCGAAATTTGGTGCGTCGACTGATCTGGTTGTTTTTCCATACATTTCTTAAACTCGCAAAAGCAGCCCTCGCCTTCTTGATTCGTGCACCTATGTCGATCTGGCTGCCGCCATCGGCCACCATTTGGCTACCAAGATATTGAAAGCTTTCAACACTCTCCACTGATTGCCCAGCTACCGTAAAGCTGGAAGGGTTGACCGTGTTTACATCCAACGATTTGGTCCTGTTGACGTTGATAATAAGACCTGCCGCTGAGGAGCGATTGGCAAGATCATCGAGCTTGCTCTGCATATCAGAGCGCCGTTGAGCTAGTAGACCAACGTCGTCAGCCAGTTCGACGTCATTTAGGTGCTCTTTGGTAATGGGCTGCCACAGCAATCCACGATTTGGTTCACGGTCAATCGCACCTACCAGAATCTCGTCAATTACGATGAGGACAGTAGCGGTGATAGTATACATCCTTGCCTCACTCCAGCAACGACACGGATGGGATCGGACAAAACACCGTTGTGCAGTACTCTGCACGAAAATGCCCTGTGCTGTGCTTCAATGAGGCCGAAGATTCCATCAGGGACACCCTTGCGCCTGAGGACTTCCCACATGTTTCCGTGATTGAGACGGTCGAAAGCTTTTTTAGTAATCAACGAACACCAGGTAGGGAGACTCTTGGAGTTCATTGATTTGCTTCAGGATGATACGGAGCGTGACAATATGGTCCACACAGGATCGTCCGGCACGGAATCCTGCTTGCTGCCGTCGGAGAGTTGCGTCAATCTTCTCCTGTACCCGGTTTAGGACCACTTTGAAGAGGACTTCGAGAACGATACACAGTAACATGATGCCCCGATAATTATCGCATACAGTCAGGTCACCTTTTTAATGTTACGTCTTCGGATTGCAAATGGTTAAAATATAATTGTTGCTTCCTTGAAAGTCGATATCCGCGGGTAATTCAGTGATCAGGTTCACCCCACTGATCAACTACACCCCAGTTTACGGTACCTATACTAAGACGCCTTGCATCCATTCGGCCGGAAATGTCACTGTTTCCCATATGTTGCAGAATAATTGATGCAGTAGTTGGGCGGATACTACGGGGTCAGTTCTGAGCATTTCATCTGATATGCGATCGACTCCTGGGGCCCTGTTCGATTTCATGCTACGGATGGCTGTTTCTATCTCCTGCACTGATGGAGCTTCGGTGTTGGCACGGGTAATGCGTCGAACCCTTGGCGGATCATTCTGAGGTGTTGATAGCGTGACCGACACTTGAAAAAGGTTTCCAAATTGCTCGAACCAGCGTTTCCAACTGTTCAGCCGGGTCGGTCAGTAACTGTCCAGACGTGACCATCTTGGTCCCACTAAGGCGACATAAAACATCGTAGAGGAGACGGATGTCGCCGTGTTTGTAGCCTTCTTGCCTTCGTCGGCAAGGGATTCCACACACACTCTTTTGTCCCGTCTACATGAGCGTTTCACTTCCTTCTCGAGAGCCGAAAAGCGCCGACGGGCTACGGCTTTGGCTCCTCGTGTTTTTGCTCGCTCTATCGCGGATTTGGCGTTCCTTTGCTCCTCTATCTTCCTCCAGGTATCATCTGTGATGCCACTGCTTTCTCCGAGTGCGTAGCTCATCCAAGTTATTCTCGCCGGTGGCGATGGAGGCGTTTTTGATGGCACTCCATTGATCTTCCACCTGCTTGAATATCCACAGCACGCTCCTCTAGCTCCTCGACAAAGGACCTTTTCACCGCAGCGTCTTTCAGTCGGCGCCCGATTTTCTCATCCTGCCGGTGAAACCTAGCAATGCGCAGTCGGATCTCGCCAATTAGGAGATGATGGTCGGACACAATGTCGGCCCTACGTTTGTTCTGCACATCAAGAAGCCTCCGTCTCCATTTTTGGCTGATGCAGATGTGGTCGATTTGATTCTCCGTGACGCCATCACGGAAAACCCATGTCACTTTGTGCACTGGTCGACGAGGAAAGAGCGATCCCCCAATCACCATGTCATTGTTGCTTCAAAACTCTGCTAACAACTCTCCGTTTTCGCTCATTTCTTCGAAACCATGACGTCCCATGACGTGCACATAGTTCGAGTTGTCGGAACCAACCTTCGCGTTAAAGTCGCTCATGAGGATCATGATATCACCTTTCGGAATGTTGTCCACGACAGTATTCAGTTGACTGTAAAAGTTCTCTTTATCTCTTGGCGGATCCGTTTAATTCCTGCAATTCTCTTTATCTTGCAATTCGGCAGCATCGGTTGGCGCGTAATTTTGGATCATGGTAAGGTTTCGAACCCGTTTTCTGGATCTGGCTACAATTATCCTTTCCTTATTAGGTTCCCACTTCATGAGCGCTGCGTGAGCGTGAGTGCTGAGCAGGAAACCAACTCCACGGTGGCGAGGGCGAGGACCGTGTTCACATCGTAGGCCAAAGTATAGCAGAATTTGACCCGACGCCAATCTGTGTTCTCCAAAGTTCAGCCAACGGATTTCGCTCAGTCCTAGGATCTCAAGCTTCATACGGCATGCTTCATTGACTAGTTGTGCCAGTTTACCCTGCTGGGCTAGTGTTAATACATTCCAAGTTCTAATTCTTGTCCGTTGTTTCGTGCTAAAAGTCGTTGCCGTTGAATCTATTCGTACTTACCTTACCGGTCAGGCTAAGGCCGGGGTGGCCTCTGCTGTACATAGTAGCCGCCTCCATTCCACTCGGTCCATGGCTGTTTGTCTCCAGTTCCGCACTTTGCGTAGGGTCCGCAGATCATCCTCCACTTGGTCGACCCACCTAGCTCGCTGCGCTCCACGTCTTCTTGTACCGGTCGGATGACTCTCGAGAACCATTTTAGTCGGGTTGCTATCTGACATCCTGATGACATGACCCGCCCACCGTAGCCTCCCGATTTTCGCGGTATGGACGATGGTTGGTTCTCTCAGCAGCTGATGCAGCTCGTGGATCATTCGCCTTCTCCAAGTCCCGTCTTCCATCTTCACTCCGCCGTAGATGGTACGCAACACCTTCCGTTCGAAAACTCCAAGGGCGCGTTGGTCCTCTGCACGTAGGGTCCATGTTTCGTGCCCATAGAGGACGACCGGTCTAATCAACGTTTTGTAGATGGTTTACTTCGTGTTACGGCGAACTTTATTCGATCGTAGAGTTCTTCGGAGTCCAAAGTAGGCACGATTTCCTGCCACAATGCGCCTCTGAATTTCTCTGCTGGTGTCGTTGTCGTCGGTCACCAGTGAGCCCAAGTACACAAATTCTTCAACCGCCGCGATTTCATCACCGTCGATATGAATTCGGGGTGGCGGGCGCGGTGATTCCTCCCTGGAGCCCTTTGCCATCATGTACTTTGTCTTCGACACATTAATGACTAATCCGATTCGCCTGGCTTCACTCTTCAGTCGGATGTACGTTTCCGCCATCGTCTCAAATTTACGAGCAATAATATCAATGTCATCGGCGAAACCAAGCAGCTGAACGGACTTCGTGAAAATCGTCCCACTCGTGTTCATCCCCGCTCTTCTTGTTACACCCTCCAAAGCAATGTTGAACAGCAAGCACGAAAGACCATCACCTTGCCGTTACCCTCTGCGAGATTCGAAGAGACTCGAGAGTGTCCCTGATACTCGAACTACGCACATCACTCGATCCATCGTCGCCTTGATCAACCGTATCAGTTTATCCGGGAATCCGTATTCGTACATAATCTGCCATTGCTGTTCTCGATCGATTGTATCATACGCCGATTTGAAATCGATGAACAAGTGATGTGTGGGCACGTTGTATTCGCGGCATTTTTACAACACCTGGCGGATGGCGAACATCTGGTCCGTTGTAGCGCGTTCACCCATAAATCCAGCCTGATATTGCCTTACGAACTCTCTTGCAATCGGTGATAGACGGCGGCATAAAATTTGAGAGAGTATCTTGTAGGCAGCGCTCAGTAGTGTGATCGCGCGGTAGTTAGCACAATCTAACTTGTCGCCCTTTTTGTAGATGGGACACACGATACCTTCCATCCATTCCTCCGGTAATACTTCCTCCTCCCAAATCTTGGTAATGACCCAGTGTAGTGCTCTCACCAGTGCTTCTCCACCGTATTTTAGAAGCTCGCTTGGTAGTTGATCTGCTCCAGCGGCTTTGTTGTTTTTCAACCGGCCAACCTCTTCCTCAATCTCTTGAAGGTCAGGAGCCGGAAGTCTTTCGTCCTGTGCACATACTCCTAGATCTGTTACCACGCCACCTTCGGTACTTGCAACGTCGCCATTGAGGTGCTCATCGTGATGCTGCCCCACCTCTCGACCACCTCACGCTCGCTCGTGAGAATATTTCCGTGATTATCTCGGCACATGTCGGCTTGTGGCACAAAGCCTCTGCGCGAGCGGTTCAGATTCTCGTAGAGCTTTCGTGTGTCCTTAGCGCGGTACAGCTCTTCCATCGCTTCGCGATCTCGTTCTTCCTGCTGGCGCTTCTTCATCCGGAAGACTGAGTTCTGCCCAGTGCTAGGAAAATTCGCGAAGATCATTCTGCGGAGTACAAAGTACCCAAATCACAGCTACCCATGGTTGTAACTGCAAAACCATCCGCTACTGTAGTCGACTTTATTGAATTTCATTAGTAACCGTATGTCACTACGGTAGCACGCTCCTGTAGGTCCCTACTGCTATTCAAATGGGAGTTTGTACATGTATCGGAATATTCAGGGACAAGGCTTTGATGCAAATGGTGCTCAGGTGTCGTTTGTTTTTTGTGTTGGCCCTCGCTGAAGGAATCGGCCGAGTTACTGGGAACGAGCGATGCCTTGAGATAGTGACGCGAGGGTATTCGTTTACAGAGTGGGACGAGAAATTGGGGACGTAACCTTTTTAACAACGGTAGAACGAAACGGTGCAATTCCTGTTGAAACACGGATGATGCATCGGAACATGAAGATGTAACGGAAATGGTGTGTTTGCTGGAATACCTAATCAGACGAACTATCGGGAACGGATCCTTGGCGAGTACGGTGCTTCGAATACCTACTAATAAAACACCCAGTACAGTGGGAATCTGCTGCTTAGATTACGACTGCGCTCCGATTAGCGAATCGTATTCGTTGATTGACATTCGACGTTAAATATGCCACAATATTCATTTGTTGGGTATACTTGCAATCGATTCAAATACCCTAGACACACGCCAATGAACAGAAATATCTCACGAAACACACTCATGATTACACAAACCTGCTCTACACAGGAGTAGGACCATCGTTGTAACAGCGGTCAGACGTCAAAGTCAGTTTGACATCAATGAATGCTTTTTAGTTGGGCCATGTGCTAAGCTGTAAATACTCAACTATCGAAACGCCCCAAGTATTGAGCCCGCAACAAGTGCATCTGTTTTGTAAGACAAACGAATTTCAGTGAAACTCATTTGGAGCTCCCGCGCTGTAGCTGCTACTGTAGCAATTAATTAGAACGCCTACTATATTGATACAGACAAATTGCTCCCGCATATAAAAAGACATCACTCCAATCAACAAATTCAAGCAAACTACTGTTACCAGGCTTGTCCGCACTGAGCGCATGAAAATTCTGCTCTTTGGATTTACACCATCAAGCACATCATAAATTAGAAATCTTTTCATCTTATCAGATAGAAGGATTGTTACCATTCCCAGCACTGGTTCTGCCTCTTCCGCGCCTGTTTGTAACGTGCCTCATTCGCTCTCGTACGGTGTTGCAGCATTCTCGCCCATGCTGCATTCTTCTCGTTTTTCAACTGTTCACATTCGCCGTCGTACCAGTCGTTTCTGTGATTCGGAGTCGCGAAGCCTAGTGCTGTAGCCGAGGTACTACCTATGGCGGATCGGATGTCCCTCCGGCCATCTTCAAGTGTAGCTGCGCCAAGCTGTTCTTCCGTTGGTAGGGCCACTGCTAACTGCTGCGCGTAGTCTTGAGCCACTTCTACGTTACGAAGTTGCTCGATGTTGAGCCGCGGCGTTCGATTTCGACGCGTGGTGATAACTGTCGAAAGTTTTGAGCGCATGCATACAGCGACTAAGTAGTGATCCGAATCTGTATTCGCACTGCGGTATGTGCGAACGTTGGTTATATCTGAGAAGAATTTACCGTCGATTAGAACGTGGTCGATTTGGTTTTCTGTTTGTTGGTCGGGTGATCTCCAGGTGACTTTGTGGATATATTTGCGAGGGAAGAAGGTGCTTCGTACTACCATACCACGGGAGGCTGCAAAGTTTACGCATCGCTAGCCGTTATCATTCGATACGGCGTGCAGGCTGTTTCGCCCGATTACCAGTCTGTACATTTCCTCCCTTCCTACCTGCGCGTTCATGTCGCCGACAACGATTTTCACGCCCGCGGCGAGCAACCATCGTATGTTTGCTCTAACTGCGCGTAGAACGCTTCTTTCTCGTCATCGGGTCTCCCTTCGTGTGGGCAGTGGACGTTAATGATGCTGTAGTTGAAGAAACGGCCCTTAACTCTCAACATGCACATCCTTGCGTTGATCGGCTGCCACCCGATCACACGTTGTCGCATCTTGCCGAACACTATAAATCCAGTTCCCAGTTCATTGGTGGTGCCACAGCTTTGGTAGAAGGTAGCCGCTCGATGCCCGCTTTTCCACACTTTCTGTCCAGTCCAACAAAGTTCCTGCAACGATGATGTAATACTAAATAAATGAATGAAATCGTCCACTTGGACACGCTCGGTATGAGCCTGTGTGTCTATCTCCCCTTGCTGGAGGATGACCAACCCTTCTGCCATTTCAACATCTCGCGAAGCACTCCTCATCCTCTGACACCACAAGTGCTATGGGCATCATAACCGCCAGCACGCATACCGCGTCCTTTGACACCGTACGGTATGCGCTGCCCTAAGGCCCATCAACCTGTGTGTACTTTCGAGCCGCTCTACGTTTTGCTTGACCTCTAGCGCGTTCGACCATGCAGCGGCACCATATCGTAGTATGGAGACCGCTACTGTCGCGAGAAGCCTACGCTTTATCGAGACTATTGCCGAGATATTTGACATTATCTTCGATAGTGCCGTAATCGCCATGCTTGCCCTCTTGCAAGCATATTCCACGTGGCTGCCAAAGTTCAGCTTATCATCGATCATGACTCCAAGTTGCTTCAATGAGCGCTTGGAGTTGATCGCGCACCCGCCTGTGGTGACCACCGCATGTTGCTCAGACTTGCAGTTGCTCACCAGCATCACTTCCGTCTTGTGGTGTGCGAGTGCCAACTGACGAGACCAGACGCGCCAACTTGGTCAAATTATTGGGGGGGCAAAGCCTGGTTTTACTGATTTTTTGTATGGGAAAATCGAAAAATCGCCAAATATTGGGGGGGCAAAACCATGCTTGCCCCCCCTAAGTTGGCGCCTATGGACGAGACCTCATCCAGTCTTCGATTATACCAATTGCATGCGCCGTTGTCAGTTCCACTTCTTCTATCGACTCGCCGTATACCGTGAGGGTAATGTCATCAGCAAAGCCGACCAGCTTTACGCCCGGTGGAAGTGTGAGCCTCAATACGCCATCGTACGCTGCGTTCCATAGTACCGGGCCCAGGATTGACTCTTGTGGTACTCCCGCGGTGATGTTGTACCTCTTTTGCCCTCGTCCGTCTCATAGAGTAGCACCCTATCCTGGAAATAGCTCCCCAGTATCCGGCGTAAGCTATCCGGGACTCCTAGGCGTTGGATGGCGCATTCAATGGCTGCCCAACTGACGCGATTGAACGCATTCTTCACATCCAACGTGACTATCGCGCAGTATCGAATTCCTCTACGCTTTTTTCGGAGCGCCATCTCGGCCGTTTTCGTTACGGCCTTAATAGCGTCCACCGTCGATCGACTTTTCCTGAAGCCAAACTGGTTATCCGAGAGCCCAGAGTCATCTGGTTTCTCGGTATAGACCATTAGCCTCGACAGAATTATTCGTTCCAACAGTTTCCCGGAGGTGTCCAGTAGGCAGATAGGTCTGTATGCCGACGGGTCGCCGGGTGGCTTCTCGTGTTTAGGCAACAGAACCAATCTTTGCCTTTTCCACCTCTCCGGAAATTCGCCTCTGGCCAGGCACATCTGCATAGCCATTCTGAACATATCAGGGCATGCCTTGATGGCCGACTTGATAACTACCGTCGGAATACCGTCCGGACCCGGAGCCTTGTTCAACTTGAGCGATTGCGCAATTACGATGAGCTCATTGTTCGTCACTGGGACTGCCTCCTCCTGGTCTATTCGGCCTTGTCAGCCCATGGTCTTATATCGTGGTGTGGGAACAACGTTTCCACGATCCTCTGCAGCATCACGGGGGCGCAGACGCTCCTTTCGTTTTGGCCATGACTACCCTGTAGGCATCGCCCAAGGGTGTCGTATTGGCTGCCTGGCAGAGATTTTCGAAACACGCTCGTTTTCGTGTCTTAATATCTTTAAAAAGTAATATCTCCAAGCACGTTGGTAAAAATGTCCTACATACTGTTATTTTATTGTCTTTGGGCTTCAATCCCTGTTACATACTCATTCACCGCACGATACATATCCAGTCGAATCTAAATTATTACCCATCAACATAAACAAAACTCAACAAAATGTGAAGGATCACCATCATGGCACCACTTCGTTTGATCTTGATATACCAATCAGTTTAATCGTTGACCCACGAATTTTGTCTAATTAAGGCACTAAATTTGACACCCGACCTAGCATCGTCCCTCACTCCGGACTATCTCATTTGAAAACTTTAGTCGTCCGACCACTATCTTTGTCGTTGTCGTCATGCTGTGTAGGCCGAAACACAGAGTTCCGGTTCCCAAGATCCAGCCAAACACAGAACACCCCAATAGCTATGGGGAGAGTTGCACACAGGATAATCCGATAATAAATCTACTAATCTCCGTGCACTACTGTTTCAGTTCCCGCTGTTGCTGTGGCTCTGTTTGTTCCTTTTGTGAGCGGGACGACGGAAATTGTTACCCACCACCGACCGGCAGCACCGGCGAGCTCTAGCTGTGTCAGATCTTTACGGTACGGTAGAACTTTTATTGCTGTATTAATTTTGGCCCCGGTAGCTAGGTGCCTACCTATCTCGAGGGAACAGAGTGGGACTTTTGATAAGTGGAACATGACAAATGGGCATGTTTTTTTCTTGGAAAATTTGGTAAAGGTGGTTCTTAGAATCACCGTAATCCCAAAATAAAAGTTATTAGGTTTTAAGATAATTCCTAAAACTTCTCCAAGACTAATTGGTCTTCAAAACGTTATTTGGATGGAATTCGTCACAGATATCTCTAGTAACTTTTTCATTCAAATTGACTAGAAGAGGTTCTTAGGACCATCATAAGCCCAAAATGATAGGTATTAGGTTTTATGATGATTCTAAAAACCTCTACAAGACTAATTGGCTATCAAAATACCCAAGTAACACACATGTTATATTAAAGTTACGACAGCGCAAGTTTTGGTTGTATAGAAGTTTATTTTACGTTATTTCAACACAATGTTAGAATAACGTAAAATAAACTTCTATACAACCAAAACTTGCGCTGTCGTAACTCTTTTATAACATGTGTTTTGCTTGGGTATTACATGGTTCAGAGGGTAAGATGAGTCAATCAGGTAGAACGTGATCTGTCGAGCATAAATGTAGGTATGCACATTTTATTCAGTTTGATTTCTTCGATTGAAAGCTGGAATCATACCGAACAATTTTCTCAAAATTGTACTTTTTTTCCTCACATCCTGTACCGCATTGTCACCCGTAGGTACAAGTCAAGCTCTTTATCGATGGCCATGGGGACCGGTTTTGTATCGAAGAGGCAAGCTTATTATCGTCCAACCGTTGGTTGTTGCCGCACCGTATCGACTTTCGGGCTATAATTCCAGGGGGTACGTACGGGAAGATGCCATGCCACCGAGAGACCGACTACAGCAGACCAACTTCTGAAAGCCGGAATTAAATAATTGCCAGAAGGCAAAATGTCTCGTCTTGTTGGCCTATTCTGCGTGAGTGCGTCCGGATTCATCGTCTCCGTCCCGCCCGCCACGTTCCGTTGTTGTTGTTGTAGCTTTGATGGGTCAAAGCGATTCTAACATAGGACTCTGGCAAGTTGCGAAATGAGTTTACCGAGCTAAGCCGGCGTCGAGCAGCTCTCGGTGTAACGAGAAAATGAATAATTTCCAGCTGTCCACTTTGTCAGGATCAAACAGGACTAGTCAAGATTGATTGCGGCTGCTACTATGGAGCCTTTGGTGGCGTCTGAGTTCGCCCAAAGGGGCAGCGTAGAATTCTGCGGTGGAAAAGTTAATGAAGTCATTGCGGCGGCGGTTCATTGTCAAGGGAGACAGAGATAATTTCAGCAAGATTTGAGCGCATTTCCGAGAGTTTTACCAAGTACTTACAGGTGTAGAGGATGTTTGGTAGATGTACCTGTAACGAAGGAGATAAACGCAATTAGTTGAATACTTCAGGTTCAGTGAGTAATGGCAGTTCAAAGGATAACTGTTGCGATATAGTTGATATTTAGTCAGTTGAAAAATATAGTTCTGTTTGAAATATTGATCAAATTTCAGCACATACTTCGTTCCATGGGCGAAGCATGATAGCTTGATTAGAGGAGAGATCATTCTTAGCGAAAACAATAAATCTACTATAAACGCAACATGATAAAACTGATTATGAAAGATATGACTTCCATACATCTTCCAAACACAAATGAATTCCTTGCTAGCAGTTTGTTGTTAAGCCCAGAAACAAAATAGTAAACATGTGCTCAGCTAGAATCTGAGAAGCAAGCTTTTTCCTAGTCAGAACGTTAGACCAAGAAGGAGAAAAAGGAAAACCTAATCCCAACTCATTGAAAGACACATATTACTTGTAAACCTCTTAAACCCAAGTGGGATTATATTGAGTCGTTTATGATGTGGAAATATTCCAAAGCGCCACCACTTTTCCACGTTCAACAAATGATGCAAAACAAAAGTACCGGGTGCCTATAAATTTCATTTTTTGTCGCTCCATGAACTACCCGCTGCAAACCTAATCAACTGAGAGTGTTTTTAAGTTTTCTCCATGCCAGGACTAGTAAGCAAGCAAACATTTTTTCCTATTTATTTTTCCCTTTTCCAACCGTTTGGCTACCGTTGGCCTTTTTCCAGTTCTCTTCACCATCGACGGCTGTGTATGGAAAGTACTGGTCGAATTGATGCTGAAAAGTAACAACCACCGTAATTTGTTCTTCCAACTGTAATAGATAAACTTTACCCTCTTCGGTATTGGATGGGATCATGTAGAGCATCGAGGGAGGAGGACTGACTGACTGCGCTGGAAATTGTGTAGCAATCAAGTTTGATAAAAAAGTTACCTTGTATAAAGGTACAACACAAATCGGCTAGCTGCTACCTAGAAACTAGTTCCAGTGGGGGTTCAATGCATAAGAATTCCCACACTGGCCCGCCTCAGGTACGGGTCTGGTCTCCAAAGAGAACCGAAGCCTGGCAATCACTTTCACGCTCGAGTGGAGTCGTACCCTCTACGTGTACGCGCCGCCGCCCCCAAAGCGACAAGGTGTCATGTAAGAAGTGCCATTTTCGTTTCATTTCCACCTTTGGACAGTGAAGGGAAACTTGGCCATAATTTTCAGGTTGAGACTTTTCCGTTCTTTAAAATCGATGCTACCTTCACTATAGTTCTGATCAATGAGGTTGCTTAAAGTTGCTGCATGCTGCTTCTAACCATTTATTGATGACACTCCGTGGTAATAACAACCAATAACTTGGTTATGAAACTGGCGCTTGAGACAGCTGTTAAAAATATCAATGCAGGACCTGTAGATTCCCAGTAGGTTTTGTGGTTTGAACGTTTGTAGATAATCATACCATCTCTAAAGCCTTAGGTGGTATCTGCATAGATTCGGATATGCAGGCTCCCCCGCATGTCCAAAATGCGAAGACTGCGATGAGACCGCGGAGCATGTGCTCTTTGAATGCCCACGCTTCGTGGAGCAAAGGTCGAGTATGCAGGAGATATGCGGTAAAGATAGCACTCTGGTCAACATTGTTAATAGGATGTGTACGTGCTCTGACAAGAGGGATTCCGATACTTCCACAGTTTCTTGAATCGTACTTAAACTACAGAGAAAATGGCGGGCCGACCAACAGCAAGTTAGTTCTTTTGTTATATGTTATAAACTAGATGCAGGATGATGTTAAAATAACTAGAATTGTAACAAAAAGTACACTGGTTTAATCAAGATTATAACCTATTTTGTCACAATCATATCAAAATTATAACAAAATGTGATATGAATTTTAGCCTCAGGATTACTGCCCAGACAACCAGTAATCGTATGCGATGTTGCATAAGATAATAAAGTGGAGGCCATATACGTGCATGCCTCCATTTAGGCGCATGTAAAATGTACGTATATCGCCTCCACTTTAACATCTTATGCAACATCTTATACTGGGTGGTTTCTATCAAAATTTGATGTAATTTTGTTACATTATTTCCCAAATGTCGAAGACTCAAAACTAAATTATAATACAATCGAGTTATTGAACAACATTTAAAACATAATGTGATATAATTGAGTTAAAGTATTTTGAAAATACCGAGTTATAAATATTATGATTTGTTAGGATTACATTATATTTTTGTTACAATTTTGTAGTCGGCTAGCTGGTGGAACGCTTACCAATAGAGAGTACTCACTCATGTACCGCCCCCTTCTCGAAGTCATCCCTAACGGGCGTACCGTGAAGTAAAGGAAGAGAGAGAATGAGTTTGTAGTGGGTCGATCCCCAAATATCCCGAGGGACCACCTCTTGGGTATCTGGTCAGCAGATTTTCTAATAATGGATATAAATGCCGGCTTCCTTTCATAAGGAAGCTATCAGACGCATTAACTGAGAAAATGATTTTAAAATCATGCGTAAAGAATAATGTATTGTGTATGCAGACAAAAATCATTTCCACTCAAATGCGTCACACGACAAATACATAGTTCGCTGCTTGCTATAGAGTACGCCGCGGTTGCTAAAGAAAATTTGTCTAAGTCTTTGACGTTTCGTGGCCTTGTTGTTTGCTATTTGGACTTTATTTTAGAAATACATCGGCTTTCCTTGGGTAGTGTAAATGAACTCTTAAAAAGGAAAGGAGAAGACACGTTCGAAACGAAACTTAACACTAGGCAACGGACACGACACGCATTACGAGCACCAGTGAATACGAAAAAGAAACATTTCATGCGAAAAGTTTCATCAATGAGAGCGGGAATCGAACCCTCATCCCATGGCATGGTTCGGTTACACGCTTGGGGATGCTAACTGCACGGCCACAAGGCTCTTGTTGAGATATTTGGTGAGTTTCCGACTAGTATGATTAGTAGAGTTTTTTGTGATACATATAGCTCAAGAGGGGGTGCTGGAAACCCTATTAAATCTGGTGAAATTTGTGTTAAAGTGTGGTTTTTACAGAAACTCATGACGGAATTCCTTCCAGGATTTTTGCAGAAACTACTTTGGTATTATTTCTGAAAAATCTTCCAAGAGTTGAATGATGATTGTTGATGAATAACATCAAGGCTTCCTTAATGAACTTCTCTAACAATCTTTTAAATTGCAAAAGGAAACATTTTTTAAAGAATTTATCATGGTGTTCCTTCTGGTTTTTTTTAAATTTAGTTCCTAACAGGAAAAGGATAACATATCTGCAGGAATTCATTCTAGGAATCCCATAAAAAAAATGAAAACATTCCTTAAAAAGCCATAGGAATTTCAGAATGAATCTCTGAAGGAACTTCCAGAGGAATTTCAGAAGGAGCTCTTGGCGAAATCTTGAAGGGAAATCATAGAGAAATCTCGTGAGCAGTTTCTGGAGCAATTTTAGATGGAACTTTCAGAGAAATCAAGAATAAACTCGTGCAGGCTTCTCAGAAGGAACTATTTGTAATCTTAGAAGGAATTCCTGAAGAAAACGCGGAAGATTTTTTTTGGGAATACCGTTGTCCAGCTAACACTCCTGGTGAAATCTCAGAAAAAAAAAACAATTTGCAGGAATGCCATTTTTCGGAATTCTTCAAGATCCTGGAGTGAATGAAGAGATGCCGGAAGAAGTTTCTGGGGAAGTCCTGGAAAAAAAACACTGGATAAATCTCAGAAGGAACACCTCGAGGAGTCCCAGAAGAAACTCCTAGAAGAATCCAGGATGGCATATTTACCTGAATAAATCTGAAAAAGAACTCCTGAATGAATCCCAGAAGCATCTCCTGGAGGGGTTTTGAAAGAATGCCGGAAGAAATTCTTGCAGAAATCTCGGACCAAATATCTGAGTGAATTCCGGAAGGAATTCCTGAAGGAAACCCAGAAGGAAACCCGGGAGGAAACCCAGAAAGAACTCCAGCAGGAATCCAGGAAGAAACTTCTTCTGGAAACCTAGTAAAAAGTTCTATTTAATGGAATCTCAAAAACAAAAAAAAAACCGGTTGAATTACCTGGAGAGATGTCCGAATAAATGTCTGGGGAAAAAGAAACGACAGACCATGGGAGTGGGACCTTCTCGGCAGGGCTTCTACTCAGTCTAACTCAGTCAATTTTGAACCACTTGACTTCATTTTTTGTACGCGGTGAGATACGCATAATATCTAGCCGTGTGTAAAAAAATCAAGTCAATGGCAGAAAAGTGCCCAAAATAGCAGCTACTGCCTAAGAGTCCAAGGACTTTATATTTATGTGTATTAGATGAAATTGAAATCAAGTGCGTTGCGGTGTAAGATCTACCACAAAAAATTTAGATTTTGCGCAAATGTGGCTGAGACATCGATTTTTGTGAATCGATTCGAATCGGTTCAGCAGAATCGATTCACCGATTTAATCGAATGCTTTGAATCGATGTTTTCTTAATATTAAAAAAAAGACAATGAAATGATCCGTTTACTGCATGTAGTTTAAGTTCATGGTACGTTTTATTTGTCTTAATAAATTCGTTATCAAAATTTGAGATTGTACATCGAACATTTCGCGACTCTGATTCTGCAAAACAAATTAAATTTAATATTTTTGAATCGAAAGAAAAATCTTGAGATCCTGAAATTCCCCAGTATTCTGAGAAGTATACCAATATAGTACTGAGATAAATTCCCACAGACTGCTGAAAAAAACTCCCCCAGAATCTTTAAAGAGACTCCTCCGAAATTCTGAATTCTAGAACCATGAGAGAGATTTCTTCAGAATGCTGAAAATGATAACACTAAAATTCCGAGCGAAAAGAAAGCAAGACTTTTCCGTTATCTTGTTAGGAATTCACTCTGATTTTCCTGAGAGAGATTACTCCATATCTATGAGACTTCATATCTCAGAGCCCCGAGAGGAATTCTCCCAGAATCCTGTGTAAGATTGTCTCAGAATCCTGAGAAAAGTTTTCCCTTGGGATTCTCTCAAAATGCTCCAGAATACTCAGAGGGATTATCCCAGAATCCTGAGACGAAATCCAAGGGCGGTTCTTCCACATTCTTGAAACAAATTCATCTAGAATACTGAGAGAGATTCTCTCAGTAAAAAAGATTTTCGAAATTTTAATATGAAGTCCCCAAAAAACTTAAAAGAGTCCTGAAAAGGGTTGCTTAGAATCCTAAGAAGGATTACTCCAGAATCCCCTCAAAATATTGGGCGGGATTGCCAAAGAAACCTGAGATATACTCTCACTGAATTCTGGGAGATAGGATTCCTCCAGAATCCTGAGATGAATTCCTCCAGAATCCTATCAAGTATTTTCCCAGAATTTCCCAAACATCCTTTGGTGGATTCTTTTAAAATGCTGACAATAACTCTGCCAGAATCCCGAAAGGTATTCGGGCGTCATAAGAGGGATTCTTCCAGATTCTTGAGAGAAATATCTAGAAACCGAACAGGGATTTTCCCGAAAATCTGATAAGGATTCTCAATGGAATGAATTACGAAAACTTCTAGAATGGACTTCCCCAGCATCCTTTGAAGAATTCTCTGGTATTCTGAGAGGTATTCCCAAATAAAACAGAAATAATACCT
This sequence comes from Aedes albopictus, assembly GCF_035046485.1. Classification (NCBI taxonomy): domain Eukaryota; kingdom Metazoa; phylum Arthropoda; class Insecta; order Diptera; family Culicidae; genus Aedes; species Aedes albopictus. Next base: position 67,247,767 of record NC_085138.1, on the reverse strand, counting down.
CAGATTTCTGAAAGACACTCCCCCAGAATCTTTGAAAGTATTTCCCTTAACTTCTGAAACCTGAAAGGGATTGTCCTAGAACTCTGAGAGTGATTCCTCTAGAATACTTCAAATTATTACACCAGAATCTCAAGAGAATCTTCCCATTCTCATGCCAAGGATTTTCCGTGCTTATGGTAAGTTTCCAGTTCCCAAGTAGAGCGCTCAAGTAAAATTCCTCCTTTTTCCGTAAGTAATTTTGACATTTGTTTAACCGGCAGCATTTTTACGAGACGATGCTGTAAGAAGGATGTGAAGAAAAGAGCACTGCATACGGCGGTTGCTAGATAAATTGTTCGTTGTTCGTGACCTTGTTGCTTACGATTTGGACTTAGAGAAATTTTGTTCGTTTCATCAGAAAGTGTGATTGAAATTGAAATTTAATTTTTGCGCGCGTATGGGGAAAATCCAGATAGTGAGATTTCAACGCCACGGTGTCAAAATCTCGATTTTTATCGAACTTTCATGTACCTCGGATTTTTCTTCGGAAATTGTTAGTATTTGGGCTATATATTCATAATCGGAAGACGAGAAAATATTTTATCGGTGAAAATTTTCCCATACATTTTGTATGGGACGTTTTTTGGTTAAAATCAGTATTTAATTAATTTTAGTATGGAAAATAGCCAAAAACTTAGATAAATCAAAATTTCCCCGATGGAATATTTTAAAACTTTCCAATTATAAAGTATAGCCAAAATGCTGACTTTCTGTGAAGGAAGATCCGTGGTACATGGAAGTTCGATAATAATCGAAATTTTGACACCGTGCAACGGAGTTACAAGGGAAATGCTAATGAGAGACGGTGGGATTCTGAGGGAACTTTTAATGGGTGTGTGAAGAATTAGCCTAAGTTAAAATTCACAAATAAAGAAATTAAAAAAAAACTTTTAATGATATTACAGCGAGAACTATGGTTGGATACTAATTATAAATTCTGCAATATTGAAGTTCGGACTACGGTGGGAGGAATTCGGCTGGGACTCTGACGGTTACCTTGTGGAGTTTTAGATGAAATGCGAGGTAGGACAAAGCTTCACGGGGAATTTAATGAAGAACCACGAAAGATTCTTTGTGATGAATCTTTTGGCATTCCGTACGAAGGTTTTTCTTTGGGGTTTCACAGAAAGTCCTCTTGAATTTCTTCCAGATGTTCCACCGAAAAATCCACCTTAAGTTCGCAGGGGATTCTTATAAAATGTCTCTGAGATTTTCATTAGAAGTTCTACAAAAAATCCCTCCGTGAGTTTCTTCTAATTCAGGATTTATTTATTTTGTTTTTTTTTATTTTGGGATCTTCTAGGAGTTCCTTCGGGGTTTTCTCCAGAGGTGTTTTCTAAGATTCTACCAGGAGTTTTTTCGAACTATTCTACAATCATTTCATCCGGGATTTCTTAAGTATTTTTTATCCGGGGTTCACTCAGATATTTATTCGGAGATTGCCGCAGGAATTCCTTCCGGGATCATTTCAGGAATTCCTTCTAGGATTTTTATAGGAATTCATTCTTAGATTCGTCCTGGAGTTCTTTCAGTGATTCTTCCAGGATTTCTATCTAAGATACAACTTTTTGAGATTCATCTAGGTTTTCTCTGCACGTTTCTCATGTGAATCCTGGTATTTTTCCAGGATTTTCTTCTAAGATTACACCAGGGGTGGCATCAGGGACCTCTCCAGAAATTTTACCCGGGGTATCTTCCGGGAATTTTCAAAAGTTCTTTCCGGAATTCCTTCAGAACTTCCAGACTCCTGGAAAATAACCCAACTAACAATTGCAAGTCACAAACAAGCAAGCTTGCTGAATTGTTGCCTAATAATGGTCATGATAGCTGAACTAAAATTATGCTCTACACATTACTGTTTAAATGATTTTTCAATTGAGAAAATAGTCAATGTTCGACTTTCCTCATCGGTATCAACAATGATAAATTAAAACACTTTTCAAAAGTTTAACAAGAAATTTATTCGACAAGCATTGATTCCTTAACAAAAGAGTTTAACAAAACATTTGTCTGCATCTTATTAAACTGATGTATCGATAAGCATATGCTCCTGAACAATGTGCTTTTTACTTGTCAAATAAACGCCTTCAGTCCGTCATAGTTTGACTCGGAACTTTGTTCGGATTATGGGATAAATAATGGCTAAAACTGTTTAGACAACCAAGTTATTAAAGAACCAAAATTTTATATAAATCGCATAAAATCAAACAGAATAGAATTATGTAGTTTAACATTGAGTGCCAGTAGACGTAATCAACGTAAAAATTAGGCATTTATTTATTATTATTAGTCTGTAACAAGATATCTTGTACCTTGAATATTATATTTTTTATCTTCCGCGGCAGTTCGATTGTACGAGACGCTTGGATCGATGCATTTGACATTTCAGTGCTGTCGTGTTTACTGAATATTGTTCTCACAGTCACCTAGATAACCAAACAGCATTCAGAAATCGACACATTTCAAGTATCCCTAAACATTCTTATGCACTATTTATTGAAGAATGGAATCAAGATTCCATGGCAAAAGCACAAATAAAAAGATGCTTTACGGATCTTCGACTGAGCATGAGTAGATTACCTGAACAGATGCTGTGAATGCACCATGTCCAAGACCATATCGCACCACATATTGTCACACATTTTTAAAGATTGATATTTAATAATAAAAATAAAAACATATTCATATCGCAATTAGTTCGTCTGGAAACAATATCTTCAATAAGGACCAACACTTTTTGGCCGCATTCGATACAAGTTTTCTCACCGTGCGATAAAAATACTGACAGCGAAATCAGAATGGAAAACCCGTGTTTTGGGCTGAACAGCTGTTGAAGTATATGGCGTTGTTCAGTTGATTACCACGTTCTGTGGTAATTCACCACTGCTGAACACTAGTTCAGGAGTGATCATTATTGAGTCATGGGAAGATTATGTTTTGCTTTGGGTGCTGCATCTCACCATCTCTAGGATGGCGCAGACAGGAAGGCATGTGGCTGGCAATCGATAGGTCTCGAGTTCTAATCTGGATTTAGGTAATTTTATATGTAAGTTTTATTTCATAATAAGTGTTCTCAACATGAGAGAGCAAATAGTTACTCTCGTGAGTGTTCAACATTTTTGCATTTTATTTATTTTCAGTCATTTTTGCCAAAGCCTAATAACAACTTTCTTGTACATTTGTAAAACGTTTTGAACAACAACAAAATAAGTTGGTGCACACATGATGCTTTATAACTTCTCCAAATTTGTGTGAACAAAACCCGAACATAGGTTGTACGTGAAAATAATTCAAATATTATTCAACATTATGCTGAATTAATTCGTCATAAAGGTGCCTGTTAAATGAGTGATTGTTAGTTGGGAAGTCAAGGTTCTTCCAGGAGTTCCTTCTAAGCTTTGCCCAATAATTTATCCAGGATATCCTTCCGAGATTCCTCCAAGAAATTCTACTGGGATTCCTTGCAGATTACATAATTTGGAATTCATTCTGGAAGTTTCTTAAATTTTGCTCATGGAAATACTCCAGAAGTTTTTTTTTTATTCTTTATGGAAGTATTCCAAGACTTGCTCTTGAGTTCCTTATAAAATTCCTCCAACAGCTTCTTAAGGAATATCTCCAGCAGTTTTGCAGGGAATATCTACACGAGCTATTTCAGAGATTCTTTCAATAGTTTCTTCCCAGATAAAAATCTGAAGACATTCCAAAAGGTTCTGGAGAAATCATAAAAAAAAACTCGTGAAAGAATCCCTGAAAGAACTTCTAGAATAATTTCATATGAATCTTCTGGAGGAATCTCGGAAGGAATTTCTAGAGAATTCCATGAAGGAACCTCTGAAGGAATCCCGTATGGAGTTACAGGAGTAATCCTGGAGAGAACTCCTGGAAGTTCTGAACAAATCCTAAACAAATTGCTGAAATAATATCTGAGGGAACTCCCTTAGGTATCCCAGAAAGAACTCCTGGAGCAATCCTGAATTAATTTCGAGAGAGATCTAGGATCTCTCAAGCAGAAATTCTGAGGGAATCCCAGAGCAATTTTCGTAGGGATCTCGGAACGAATTATTGGAATTCAGAAAGATTTCATAATAAAATGGCAAATGACTATTTTTTTACCAGGAATAGTGTATTACGTAAAGCTAATACTATACAAATTTCATCGAAATCGGATGAATATTGGTGGAGATATCGTTGAAACAAGAATTTTGCCATTTGAGAAGTTTCTTCACCGTTATAGCTCTAGATTCAAAAATACTGAACCGATTTCAATCAAAACTGTTCTGTATGTAAAGTATACATGTAGAAATATTGTGTAAAAAATTCATTCAATTTGATCTAGCCGTAATAAAGTTATAGCCGTATATGTGGCACAAAGTCACAATAATCAAAAATGTTTTTTTTTTGTATCGTGACATTCACACAGTTATAACTTGAAAAGTTTTCAAGCAATTTGGCTAAAAACAGTTTTTATAATGGTTTTACAGTTTCAAATGCTAATAAAAATCGGAACAGTCATGACAGTTGTACAAACAAAATAGTACACACGGAATAAAATGGTTAAAATGTACCTAAAATATGCCTTGAAGCGATTTGAGTTTTGAATACTAGAAAAACGTATTGAACCGATTTTAAGATTTTTTTACAAGTTTATTGATACTCTGTTAAGAACTTCGAGTCAAATTTTCAGACGTCTTGACGAGTTACATCAAAATTATAGCCTTTACAATTTTTAAAACGGATGAAAAAATTTGCTAAAATCTTATTTTATGATATTAACAATATCTGCGCCAATACCAAACTGATTTTTTTGTCATTGTTATGCTATTAGCTACACATTATATATTATTCCTGATCAAAAAAATATTTGATTTTGTGAACGCAAACAAAAGCTATACATTATTTTCTGTGACCAAATTTCATCGAATACAGTCTTTACTTCTCATGGTTCTAGTGCACCATAGAACATTTTATTCAACAAACGAAATGAAATGATTATGATGCAACAGTTTTTAGAATCATTGTCTCCTCATCAGCTAAACTCAAATGCTGTTTACTTTTTTCAATAATCGAACGATTTATAAACAATTCAGTTTTGGGGTGTCTTTATAAATTTTTAAACTACGTAACGGCAAATTATTCAAACTCAAGAAATTCAATCTCGTGTTCAGATGCAGCCATGCTGATGAGGGACGACGGAGCACACATTATAGAGCGACACGGCTAAATACTAATGCACACTGTGAACGCGCAGGCGCGAAAGAAGTAACACAAAGAAAGAGAAATGTTCCTTTTACTCACGGAATAATACATCGACATATTATTCCGTACGGAAAATCAACAACATGACTGACAGCATCGCATGACAGTGCCATCTGTTGGCAAATCTTTCTGGCTGTGAATTACTTATCAACTGCGAACGCCTAAGTAATTTTGATTGCAAAAGTTTTACGTGAGCATTACTTGTCCTATCCTTTTACACAGTACTTATCAGGTGGAAACCAGCCATTATTAAGAGGGATTCTTCCAGAATCCAGGATTTCTGGGAGCAACTGCTCCTGAATACAGAAAACAGAATACTGGGAAGGATTTCTTGCGAACCCTAGGAGGAATCACAAAATGTATGCGGGGGATTCTCCAAAATCTAAATTTATCTAGAGAATTCTGCCCAGAATCTTGTGAGATATTCTTCAATAATTGATAATTCTGATAGAGAGTGCCGTAGAATCTTGAAAAACATAGCAGAATCTTTAGAGAAATTCTTCCGGAATCCTGAAGGATTTCCTCAGATTTCCGAGATCAATTCTCTCTGAAACATGTCATAGATTGTTTCAGAATCCTGCGATGGATTGCCTCAGAATGTGGAGAGAAGTTTTTCCTCAGAGTTCTCCCAGAATACTTAGACGGATATTCCCAGATCTCCCTAGCGGATTCATCCAGAATTCAAGAAGGAATTCTCTTGGAATCTTGAGAGAAATTCTCCTACATTATTAAAAGACATCCCATTAGAATCCTGAAAGAGATTGTCCCAGAATCCTGAAAGGGATCCTAAGAGGGGATCTTCCCCATTATCTAGAGAAATTCATCTAGAATTCTGAGAGGGATTCTCAAAAAAAAAAAATTTGGAACCCAGAGATGGACTGACCTGGAATCCTGAGAAGTGTGCGCTAGAACCCTGAAAGGGACTCTCTAGACCACAAGAAGGATTCCTCCAGAATCCTGAGAATGATTCGCTTAGACTCCTTGGAGGGATTTCCCAACAAACCTGATTTTTAAAGGTATGTCTCGATTTAGTGGTCCCTATTACAAAGACCTTCGGTTTTATGCACTTTGATTTTGTGTACATTTTACCAAGATTTTATGTACATTTTTTAATGGTAAAATTCTACAGTGTACTGAAAAGAAAAATGAAATTTAATATTTTTGAATCGAAAGAAAAATCGAATGTAAAAAATCGATTCGGTCTATTTTGTGGATCGATGTTGAACGATTCAAAAAATCGATTAATCGGAACAAAAACATCGATGTTGCGAACATCGATTCAAAATTGCCCAACGCTAAATGGAACTCATCTTTAGCATACTGCCACCATTTGCATCCTATTGAAAACAAAGCTAATAAGTGCTAATTGTTTAGTTTTTTTTTGTATTTTTTGTTGGTAGAGAGATCGCATGATAAAAAAAACGGAAACATTGGGTGACTAAATCGTCTTTTTTAAGAATAGGATGAACATGGGGGCATATGCTGAAGTGGATAATTGGATAGCTTTCGGATTTTGCACGTACTGGCTACCGGGATTTCCCTCAGAGGTTTTTATTTCTTGAATATCCCTAATATTTGCTCCTGGCATTCCTACCAGAATTCGTTATCGGGATATCTCAGTTTTCATCAGCATCTCTCCCGAAGTTCATCTCAACATTTATCCAATAGATCTTTGTTTAGATTCTCGCAAAATTTCGTCTCCCGATATTTCACCCGGAATTCATTACAAAGAATTCTGTAGGCTGCTCCAGAGGGTATTTTGAGAAAAACTTCTGGAAAAATCCAATAGCAAGAACTCCGGAAGCTACCATTTAATATCAAAAGAAGCACTCAGAATTTCAGGATAATTTCTTGTTGGAATTTCGGGTGGAATTTGGGAGTAATCACGAGAAAATGTCTAATAACTTATCTCTGGAGAACCACCACAAGCAATTGTTTAAACGACTACAAGGAAAACCCCGGGAGAAGTTGTTCGTTCATTCAAATTTCTAAAGGAACTCCGGTAGAACCTCAGCAAAAAAAACAGACAGGCATATTGAGCGTGCACTACGTCAGCGTGGTGCGTGTCAGCTAATGCACGAAGAAGGTTTATCAAAGTCCCAGGAGAAAACTCCGAGGTGAAACATTAAGAAAAATCTCCCGCGAGAACCTTCAAGAAGTATACCGAAACTCTGCACAAAAGCTCACAAAAAAAAATGTTGAGAAAACTACAGAAGAGACTTCGGGAGAAATCCAGGGAGGAAATCCTGCAGAAAACTCACGCAAAACTCTTGAAGCAATCGATGGAGGAGCTACGAGGAGCTCTAGTGGAATCTCCAGGAATAATTCCTGTAGAAACTCTGGGAGATACGCCTGGGAGAAACCCCTAGAGAAACACCGGCAGCAATTTTTGCTGGACAAAACGGGGCCGGGCCCGTGGCGTAGTGGCTGCACGTTCACTTTATAAGTGGATGGTCATGGGATCGATCCCAGCCCCGGCACTTGCAATTTTTCGTCAGTTGCTCTTCTCCCTGAGAACTGCTGACACCTGACCCTCTTCTGAGCATATGCTCTAACGGACCCGAAAACTTGGATATCGGCTAAACGACAACTCATAATGGACCTCCAATCGGACTAGAAAAGGAACAAGAGCCACACATCAACATCCTCGTGCTCATCATTCTACCATGCACAATTGCACAGGGTAGAAAAGTGACAGCAGCGCAAAAGGGAACCAGTTCGATTAGCAGAATTAGAAAAGAATACATTTGGGCGCTGTACAAAGTGTAAGTGCAGCTGCCAATTGGAGTCGCTCACGCATTGCCCTAGCGAACAAAAAGAGCAATAAATTAGGTTAAGTGATTGAAGAATTAAAAAAAAAACGCAGGAGGAAAAATCTCGCAAGCCAGCCTGAGAGCATTTCCAGGAAAACCTTTGGAAGAAATTATCCATGAAATGTTCCAGGAGATATCGGTTTTAAGTCAGTAATCCTGGACGATTCTCAAAGAAAAATCCCAGCTAGAATTGTTTGAATCTCGGTAAAAAAAAAATCCGATAGGAATCCGAAACAAAAACCGGAAATCAAGAAAAATATTTGAAGAAATTTGGTGATAAATACTTAAAGGCAATACTAGAGGTACAGGAGATGGACAAAATGTTTGGGATGGGCAATTTTTTTTCCCTCACAAAAAAGTTCAACAATTTGTAGCTTTTCATAGAGTGCATCAAAAATTCTCAATTTTTTCTGTTTGTTAACCTACTATATGTGTATCATTGTTACAAATTTGAGCTGGATTGGTTAATCTTTCGCGAACTTCTAACTGTTCTGGTCAAACACTATTTTTTAGAAAACTGATTTTTGAACTGTCATATCTCGGTAACCAGTGAACCGAATTGAATAAAATTTTTAACGTTCATCAACAATATGTTGATACTTGTTATGACTTTATAAAACGTAATATTTTCATACAACGCATAAAGTTATACCGGTTGGACATTTTCACCCATTTACAGAAAAATAACTGAAATTTACAATACCACACAAAAATTACTAAAAGTGTTCTTTCTTTAATCCAAATAGGCTCTGATACATCTTATTGGAGATATCTTGAGAACATAAGCAGAAAATCTTTGGATAAATATCTCAAATTTAATGACATTGATGTAAAACAATTACATTTCTAGGAGAAAGATCCAAACAGTGTCAATCCATGATAACTTTTTTCAACGTTTGAAAGGTACCTATGTTTTAATAACTTATGAAACCGTTATATTTTTGATTATTTAACGTTCACAATTCCATTCAATTCGGTTCAATTGTTTCCAAGATATGACAGTTCAAAAATTAGTTGTCTAAATAATAGTGTTTTACGAGAACGGTTCTAGCTTCGCGTAAGATTTACCAATCGAGCTCAAATTTGTGCCAATAATGATGCACATATAATAGATTGATAAACAGTCAAAATTGAGGATTTTTGATCCACTCTATGAAAAGTTACAGCATGTTGAACTTTTTTGAGAGAGAAAAAAAAAGTTCCCTATCCCAAAATTTTTGGCCACTCCCTGTATTTCTTACGAAGTTCCAGAAAGAAACGCTGATGGAATTTATAGAGAAATGCTTTTGAAGGAATTTCTGGATGGATTTTTATTTCCAGTCCAGATTAATCCGCAATCACATGGAATTTATAGTATCTCATTGTCTTCTTTTGTTTTATGCCGGTTACCCGTTATTCATCTGCAGCTGAGAAACAAAGAGTGAGAGGCTTGTTATTAAACATTAGTTCGTAGAAACTCTAATATTATCTAGAAATTCTGAATTCCATTTCGAATTTTACCCATTCATCTTCTGTATACGACCATTGTGCATAAAAAAACCCGTTGGCTCCTTCATGTCAAAAGCTCGGAAACCCACTTCCAAACAAGGGGCCATGCCGCCATGGCTCAGAGGGCAGGAAAGTTTCGCTCGGTTTCCATTTTTACTCTCCGGTTTAATTTCTTTCGGTGTCTGGTTGCTTTCAAACCGAACGAAACGAAGGAACGTGAAGCGGTCTCGGCCCTTTTGGGGGACCGACCGACAAGTGTCACTCCGAAGCGGGTCCTCCCACCCGGACAACAAACCGCAGCTATCAACACAACGTACAACAACTTGAAACAAATGACACTTGAATGGTCGTTTGACGCGCGCTCGCTATAGGTACTACAGAATAGTAAAGGAGAGGAAAAAAGGGAAACATCAACGACCTGCTTCTTTGGCAACAGGGATGGGCTCTGGCTGAGCTACTGCTGTGGGAGAAACGGCATCTGGTTGATGGAAGTGTCGTGACGTAACGTTTTATTAATCTGAAGGACTAAATGCAGTTCTCTATGTTAAAAAATGTTAGTTTGAAAGATACACTTTTGAAACATTCAAAGTATTACGTTCCATGTATGTATGAAGTATCAGGTATCAGGTATCAGAAGGCCGGCTCCAGAGGCACGTTATCCTCCATTTGGGACATTTGTGCCATCGCCAAAATAACAGCCTATTTCATCATCTACCTGAGGGAAAAGGAAGGAAAAAGGATTTGGATGGGGATAGGGACAGGTAGGGAAATAGGAAAAATACCCTGGAAGAGGGTACTAACGCACAAGCGTACCACAATGGGTTCAAACAGCGCCCTGAAAAGGGCACTGTAATAACGCATAAAGCGAAAGAGAGCCTATAGCTCTTTACCACAGCGGGTTAAGAACAACAGAATATCCTGAAGATTCAGGTTTCTGAAGTCAGTTTCACTTAATAAGTGTTTACCGAATACTCGGAAACGCAGTTGTGCGAAAACTGGACAGTTACATATCAAATGATACGAAGTTCCATAATCGGATTCATAGCTATCACAGGCAAATGAATCAGCTTGCTGAATATTCGCCATGTGATAGTTGAGTCGGCAGTGGCCAGTCAATGCTTTGACCAGCATGCTGCAATTCTGCTTAGACAGATTAATTGGATACTTCGCCACCCGTAGAGATGGCTCAGCACTATACAATTTGGTTTGACGACATGACTCCAAACTATTCCAATATTGTCTGTGTTGAGTGACAGCCCAGGTGTGAATCTGAAGCTTAATCCAACACTTCGATATCGGAATAGCTGGCTCAGGGCCAATGAAGTCATGTGATGCTCCAGAGCGAGCTAACTCATCAGCCAATTCATTTCCAGCGATGGAAGAATGACCAGGTACCCATAGAAGGTGAACAGCGTTTGCTGAATTCAGCTCCTCGATTTGAGTTCGACAAGCGATAACTATCTTCGACCTGGAGTTGGCCGAAGCAAGTGCTTTAATAGCAGCCTGGCTATCTGAACAGAAGTATATTACTTTGCCCATTACGTGCTGCTGAAGTGCTGATTGCACTCCGCACATAAGAGCAAAGATTTCGGCCTGAAAAACGGTACAGTGTCTACCAAGTGAATAAGACTGATACAGCCTTAGCTCACGAGAATAAACACCAGCACCTGCTCGACCTTCGAGAAGGGAGCCATCAGTGTAACATACGATGCCGTCTGAAATACTTCTTTCCAGATAACCAGATGTCCACTCTTCCCGGGAAGGGAATTTCGTGGAAAATGTCCTATATGGAAAATTACAAGCAATTGTAAGATCACTTGGAGCAAGGACAATTTTGTCCCAATTCACCAAAAGTGGAAACAACGAGGTGTGTGTTGAACTGCGGTTCACAGGAGTTTCCTCTAGTAGACCGAGTACCCGTAACCGGTAAGTGCAAGAAAGGGCTTCTTGTTTGAGATGAATGTGTAGTGGGGCAACGTCAAAGAGAACTTCTAGCGCTGCCGTAGGAGTTGAAGAGAACGCTCCAGACATCGCCATTAAGCACATCCTTTGGAGATGGCCTAATTTTGATTGGACCGTTCTCACTTCACCCTTTTGCCACCACACAAGACATCCATAAGCCAATATTGGCCGAACCACAGTTGTGTAAATCCATTTGATATACTTGGGTTTTAGACCCCAAGTTGTACCAAAAGTACGCCGGCATTGCCCGAAGGCCATACAAGCTTTCTTGATTCTGAACTCAATGTGAGGTGTCCAGGAAAGCTTGGAATCAAGAATGACTCCAACGTACTTTACCTGTTCAGTCACATCGATTTCAGAATCAAAGAGACGCAAAGGACGAACGCCATTACGGTTTCGCCTTTCCGTGAAAAGAACAATAGATGTTTTACTCGGATTAACCGAAAGGCCATATTGGCGACACCAACCCTCAACTACCTGAAGGGCGTTTTGCATCAGGTCGAAAAGGGTGCTGATGCACATACCAACTAACAATGTTAGGTAGTCGTCGGCAAAACCATAAGTAGGAAAACCGCTATTATTGAGTTGCCTCAATAGCGTATCTGCTACGAGATTCCACAAAAGCGGTGATAAGACTCCCCCTTGGGGGCATCCACAAACACTCAATTTCCCAATCCCTGCTAGACGCAATGTCGAGAAGAGATATCGGTTTTTGAGCATTTGGTGAATCCAATTGGAAATCATTGGAGATATACCATGACTCCGTGCGGCTTCTAATATGGCATCGAAAGGCACGTTGCCAAAGGCACCCTCGATATCTAAGAAAACACCCAAACAAGATTGCTTTTGAGCGAATGCTTTCTCGATATCGTAAACAACCTTGTGTAAAAGAGTCACAGTGGACTTACCAGATTGGTAGGCATGTTGGTTCACATGAAGAGGCACGTTGGCCAGATGAACATCACGGATATGATGATCCACAATGCGTTCTAAGCATTTCAGAAGAAAAGAGGTCAAACTGATAGGTCTGAAACTCTTTGCTTCTTCATACGACGCACGACCCACTTTCGGAATAAACTTTACAGTAATATTCCTCCAGGATTTGGGAATATACCCTGTAGCAAAACTGCAAACAAGTAGTTTTTTCAAAACATGTTTGAAATAATCAAATCCCTTCTGAAGCAAAATAGGATAAATCCCATCTGCCCCAGGAGATTTGAAAGGAGCAAAGCTATTAAGAGCCCACTCAATCGATTCTATAGTTACAATACTCCGAGCCGAAGCTAAAGAATCATAACTACAAGAAAAGACATCAGGATCATCCGAAGATGTAATATCCACACATCCAGGGAAGTGTGTGCTGAATAAGCATTCCAGAACTTCCTCATCAGAGGAAGTCAGACCGCCATTTGGCAAACGAAGTTCGTTCACCCGGAAATCCTTAGATTTCGCAAGGATTTTGTTTAACCGACTGACTTCACTCAAGCTGGAAACATTTGTACAAATGTTTTTCCAGCCGGATCGTTCAGCAGACCGGAGAGCTTTCCTGTAGGCCTTGCGAGCCGACCTGAAAGCCTCCGAACCAGCCGAACGTCGTCTGTTCCAACTCTTTCTACATTGTTTCCTGAGTTTCGCCAGATCAGAGTTCCACCAAGGGGTTCCTCTTGTGATCTTCACAGACCGTAGAGGGCATGCTTCTTCAAAAGCTTCCATGATAAAGGTCGTTGTAGTATCAACGGCATCATCTAAATCACTTGGAGTGTCAATGGATGGTGAATATCCATGAAATTTGGCTGCAACCAAATCAGTATAAAGATCCCAGTTTGTTGACCGAGGATTCCTGAAACGCAATGTTTGCGAAGTAACATTTAAATGTTCAAAAAAGATATAGCGATGGTCAGATAAAGATTCTTCATCTGACACATGCCAATTGGTCAGCTCGTGACTAATTCTGCTAGAGCAAAGCGTTATATCTAACACTTCCTCTCTAGCAGATACCATGAAGGTTGGGCGGTTGCCTATGTTAAGTAATGCAAGATCTGTACTACTTAAGTACTCCATCAAACTGGAGCCTCTCAAGTTAATGTCTGAGCTGCCCCAGATGATATGGTGAGCATCACTGCCAACAATTAGCGGAAGGCCTTTTGAAGTGCAGTATGCGATGACTTGTTTGAAAGCATCCGTAGGGGATGGTTCATCATGTGGTAAATACACAGAACAATAGACGTATTTCCTGTTGAGGTTTCCAACAGATACATCAATTGTGATAGCACATACATCTCTGGTGGTTAGTTCAGAGATGAGTGTAGCAACTATTGCGTTGTTGACAAGCACACAGGCTCGAGGCATGACACGCGAGTTTGCCATTTCATGTTTACTGAAAGTGGCAAACACCGGGTTCACAAGGTTTCCTAGATAGAAATTTCCCTTACGAAAGTAAGGTTCTTGTACCAAGGCCACTTGGGCTGTACCATTTTGCATAAGTCTGCAAAGATTGATCGTTGCTGTTCTTTTATGCTGAAGATTGATCTGAGCTATCCTAACCGTAGCCACTACCCAAACTAGGTAAGATTAAACTCTTCGCAACAGCAGCACAACAAAGAACAGCAACAATAAAACCAAATCGGTATCGATTGGAAAACGCCAAAGGCGAGGATACACAGAATACACTGTGTAAATCGCATAATGCGAAACCATATAGGTGAAAATTTAAACTAATTAACAACATCTTCATAATCCCGCCCTTATTTAGCCTCAAGTGAGACTAAAGAAGGGCAGCTGATTGTCTCGGAGAAACACAAGGTCCACTGCACCATTGCTCCGGTTAGCGCAGTAAGGGCTACATACTGTGGAGGGCGCCCTGGTACTCCACAGGCTCCGTTAGCGGTTAGGTTTTTATTAGACCCCCCTAGCCATTCATTCCTAGGCACGGTAAGCATAAAGCCGCATCACACCATGAATTAGGGGTCACCTGTTGGTGGATTCTTACCACCGGAACAGGCGGTCCGTAGTGTTATTCTTAGCCAATTGAGACAATCGCTACCGACACTACACAGCTATCTAGGCTGATCGAGAAAAGAAGTTAATATTGATGATCAACTTCATACGGACTCGAACAGCCGAACTGAAGGACTAAATGCAGTTCTCTATGTTAAAAAATGTTAGTTTGAAAGATACACTTTTGAAACATTCAAATACGTTCCATGTATGTATGAAGTAACTGAAGTCATTATGCACATAACATTTCAATGGAAATTCCATATATTGATTGTCATTGTTTTGTTCTGTTCTGTAATAAGCTATAAGATTTTCAGACTGAGCTTGACAATATGCCTGAATACTAATATATAAAACATGCTGAGAACTCTTTCCAAGCGGAACATTTTTATTTCAATTCGTTTGACTTAAAAGCTCCATCCACGACAAAATTGCTCACCAAAAAAATCAACAGCGAGACAAAGAATAATATACATGATACTAAGACAGCAGCGCGATGGCTTATCAAACAAGCGAGCGAAGCTGCACCACTCCAAGAAACGCCCAGCTATAGGATGGAGTGGGAAATTGCCATCTAAATTGTGTTAAAGTGACACACTCAATTTTGTCTGGTGGAAGCGTTCAGTCTGCGACGAGAAAAGAAGCGAGTGATTTTCAACCTTAAATGTCACATCGAAGAATGTTTTCCTACGATATCGTTCACAGCGAGCAATTATTGGCAGGGGAAATGGCTGAAAATAAGGGATAAGATGTTTCAGTTGGTGCACAGTTAAAACGAAATCCATCTAATAGAGCACTAGACTTTGCCACTGCTCTAGTTTTCGCCCCCTCCATACAAATTCCTTTTTTGCCTTTCTCGTACACTAAGTGTACTGGAAAGGCTATATGTTCACTCCAAAAATGACTTTTCGATAGAAGGCCCGGAGGGTCGAGTCACACATACCAATCAACTCAGCTCGACGAATTGAGGTGATGTCTGTGTGTATGTATGTGTGTGTGTATGTATGTGTGTATGTGTGTATGTGTGTGTACAAAAAAACTCACATCATTTTTTGGCAGTAAACCGCATCCGATTTCAATGACTGACGGTTCATTCGACGCGGAATCTGGTCCCATTGTTTCCTATTGAAAATGGTTCGAATCGGTCCAGCCGTTCCGGAGATATGGCCATTTAGGTATTCCGGAACGGTACCCCAGGAAGGGACCAGATATGAAAATGCATCAAACCTATGCATGCGACACATTAAACCACGGCATTTTCAATAACCTGATGAGCGGTAAGCAGGAAAATAGTTTCAGACCATATCTGAACCGGTAGTGTTCCCGAACCGGTTCTGGGCGTCCCGCTGGAAGTGGCCAAATATGCAATTGAACCAAACCCATGCATGCGACACATCAAACCATGGCATTTTCGATGACCTGATGGACAATGAGCAGGAAAATCATCCCAGACCATATCTGAACCGGTAGTGTTCCGGAACCGGTTCTAGGCGTTCCACTGGAAGTGGCCAAACATACAATTGAACCAAACCCATGCATGTGACACATCAAACCACGGCATTTTCGATGACCTGATGAGCGGTAAGTAGGAAAAGAGTCTCAGATCATATCTGAACCGGTAGTGTTCCGAAACCGGTTCTAGGCGTCCCGCTGGAGGTGGCCAAATATACAATTGAACCAAACCCATGCATGCGGCACATCAAACCACGGCATTTTCGATGACCTGATGGACAATGAGCAGAAAAATTATCTCAGACCATATTTAAACCAGTAGTGTTCCGGAACCGGTTCCGGGGTTCCCGCCGAAGGGGTCAAATCTGAAAGAGAAACAAACCCGTACATGCGTCACATCAAATAGCGGTTTTTAGATTACCTAATAAACGGCTAGCAAGTGTTTCGGAATCGGTTTTGAGTGGCCGGGAGAGGCCAAATGTAAAAGTAAACCTAATCCAGGCATGTGACACATCAAATTGTGGCTTTTGCGATAACCTGATGAACAGTTAGCTAGAAAATAGCCTTAGGTCACACTAAAGACAACTGGTAGTGTTCCGGAATGGGTTCCGACAGTCCCGTCGAAATTGTCAAACTCTGCATGTGACACCTTCAATTTGCAGCGTTTTTGGTTAACCGATGAGCAGTTAACAAGACAATAATGCCAGACCATATTTGGTTCAGCCGGTAGTTACCCAGAATCAGATCCGGGTAGTAAAATGTAAAATTTAACCAAACCCATGGATGCGGTGTATCAAATCACGACCAGTCTTGTAAACATTCGACACTTTTCACTACCTTCATTTCGTTGCCGCAGTCGTGTGTCAGCTTGCTTTGTTACATTCGTGCGCTACCGTTACCTCTTACTTACACACAACACGAGCAGTAGAACGAAGATCAATAAACATAAGAAAGGGTGAAATCAATGTCATCTGACACGATGACACGTGTGTAATTCTAGCATTACGCATAGATTCTCAGCCAATTCCGATTATGAATGTTAATATGAGTTTATTCTTGCATGTTGCATTGAATACGGCACACAGATGGGCAACATAGCTCTTGTTATGGAAGAAGACAGGAATAACAAAAGCAGAACCTTCTTCCGAAGCCGCTATCGTGGTGAAGTGCATTCGTTTGACATTTTTGTTTCGAACAGTAGTTTGATTGATTGTGTTGCGAATACCGGAGACAAAGGAGGCCGAATATCGTCGAAAAGGTTTAAATCATGGGTTCTCAAACTTTTTCAGCTTGCGACCCACTTTTGATTTTCATAGACTTTGGCGACCCACCTGTACGTATTTTCATAAAATAGGTATTTTTTTGTAAATGTGGACTAACTTAGTAATGAAATACGTTTTACCACTTTCGTTGGTTTTGATACACTTACGTTATGTAGCACTCACTCTTGGAAAAAATAGTTTTTCTATTTATAGTGTTTTTTTCTTTTTCTGAAAAAGTCTACTTAGGTATAGGTACCCAAGTGTTCAGCTTCAGTAAAAACTAAGCCTGAAGAATTTGAGCTAAATTTCCAAGTTTCTACTGGTTAAATATAGTATGGCTCTGCATGCAACACTACGGAACAAGTTTTCATGTACTCTTTCACACTTTCTAGAAATAAACAAAAAAAATACATACAATTTTTGCCTTTCTCGTACACTAAGTGTACTGGAAAGGCTATATGTTCACTCCAAAAATGACTTTTTGATAGAAGGCCCGGAGACTCAAGTCACATATACCAATCAACTCAGCTCGACGAATTGAGGTGATGTCTGTGTGTGTGTATGTGTGTGTGTATGTGTGTGTGTATGTATGTGTGTATGTGTACAAATAAACTCACATCACTTTTTGACAGTAAACCTCAACCGATTTCAATGACCGACAGTTCATTCGACGGGGAATCCGGTCCCATTGTTTCCTATTGAAAATGGTTCGGATCGGTCCAGCCGTTCCGGAGTTATGGCCATTTAGGTGTTTCGGACCGGTACCCCAGGAAGGGGCTAGATATGAAAATGCTACAAACCTATGCATGCGACACATGAAACCACGGCATTTTCCATAACCTGATGAACGGTATGCAGGAAAATAGTTTCAGACCATATCTGAACTGGTAGAGTTCCGGAACCGGTTTCGGGTGTCCCGCCGGAAGTGGCCAAATATAAAAGTGAACCAAATCCATGCATACGACACATCACATCGCGGCTTTTTTGATAACTTGATAAAAGGTAAGCTGAAAAATAGTTCCAGACCATATCTGAACCGGTAGTATTCCGGAACTGGTCCGGGTGTACAGCCGGAAGTGGCCAAATATTAAAGTGGAGCAAACCCATGCACGTGACATATCAAATTGCGGCTTTTTCGATAACCTGGTAAACGGTTAGCAAAAAAATAGGCTCACACCACATTAGAAACTACCGCTAGTGTTCCGGAACCGGTTCCGAGTATCGCGCCGGAATTAGCCAAATACAAAAGTGAACCAAACCCGTGGCTTCGTTCTATATTCACCTTAAGTGAATCAAACCCATGCATGCGACACATCAAATCGCGGATTTTTCGATAACCTGATGAACGGTTGGAAGAAAATAGGTTCAGACAATATTTGAAATTACCGGCAGTGTTCCGGAACCGGTTTAGGGTGTCCCGCCGGAAGTGGTCAAATATAAGTGAAATAAACCCATGTATGTATGTGACATATAAAATAGCAACTTTTTGTACAACCTGATAAACGGTTATATGTTTAGGCCACATTAATGATCACCAAAAGTGTTCCAGATCCTGTTCCGGGTAACCCGTCGGATTGACCCGTTGACTTCACTGGGCACAGTGTATCATATTGCTTGCCTCACAATATACAAGTTCATGTAATGGCAAGCAAATAATGTCGTTCAATTAATAACTGTAGATGTGCTCAAAGAACACTAAGTTGAAGAGAGGCAGGCCAATTTCCAGTGGGAACAAAGAGACATAAAGCAGAAAAAGAAGATTCTCAGAAATTCCCAGTTACCTATACTGCCCCCACTCGCATATGAGATGTAAAAAGTAGGAAGTGAGAAAACGGCATTTAAAGTTTGAAAACTCGTTTCCATGTTGTGGTAAAACTTTGAAAAATCGTCATAACCCGATAATAGGCCGCGTGAACTTTTGGGCAAATGCGCTAATACAGGTCGGGCTCAATTATCCGGAGTGAGATTTGATACTTCTCAAACATAATATATTATACAGATATATTATATATGGAGAACAGAGAGCTGTATAAAGCTGAAATTTTGACATTTTGTCAAGTCAACTTCGATTAGTTATCAGTCGAAATTTCAGCTTATTACAGCATTCCGTTTGCGACATATTATTTCAGGAAGCGCTAGAACCCTACTCCGGATAATCGAGTCCGACCTGTATTATATCAACACAGTATATTCGGTAACACTACTTACTGGAGCCCTTGTTGGACATCAGCGTTCACACCTGCAGAACATTCATGGTGTCAGTCCTTCTCGTGGTCGTGTTCACTGCCGGCTTTGACCAGCTGCACCTCCTACATCTCCCGCCAAGATGGACCCTTTCCAGCTCCTCTTCGACGTCCTTTAGGTACAGCTCAAGGTGGGACTTGACTTGCAGCAGATTGTCCGGGAATGCTTCGGTCACATCGTGGAAATGGCTGAACAGGTGCAAACTGAAGGTGTGCTCCACCCAGAGGGACATCGCGTTTGAGATGTAAAGAAGAGCTTCGGTGATGTTGTGGTTGAAGGAATGTTGACAAGTTAGGCAGTATTCTGCCAGGTGATCATGGGGATCCATTAAAACCGCCTTTTCATCGACACCTGCTGCAGACCGATTCCTACGTAGAGCTGAGCACGAGATCGCCTGAATGCCTTGACCTCTTTGACCAGTGCTTGTTCGGCAAGGGCTAGTCCTTCCTTGATTTTTCCGCAAACGATTTTTTTGCCGAGTGATATTCTCCCACATTAGAAGAACTCATCCACCGTGCTTCAGGTTCCACGAAACACATCTCGCGGAACGGCGTTATGGCCGGGACGGTCGACGGAAAGACGTCGGGAGAACGGAACAATCCCGAAACGGCCGGACACTTACTTCACGCACGTAATAATGACACGACGACGACGGACGCGACACATCACACAAGCACGGCGAGTTTTTTTTTGTTTTGTTGATGGTCCACTGCACAGCCTGCTTACTCTCACAGGAAATTTGACGTTTGAGAGGTGCAGACACCGCTCAAACGTCAAATTTCGTGTGAGAGTAAGCAGGCCAGAATAAATTCGTGCAGTAATCCATTGGTGATGTTGTTGGTTGCTGGACGACTGAAAGGTCAAGTCAAGCATACATTTTCAAAACGACGTATCCAGCTTTTTCACTGATCTGAGAAAATCCATGAGGAATGTTGAAGACCATTTTTCTAAAATAGTTTTAGAATAACTGGATTTTCTGAAACTTTTTCACCCTGTAGATGAGCGGGAATATTGCCTGCGCTATGTAAGAAAGAAAAAGTAGTCATTCCAAAGTCATTCCATAATGTTCTCCCGATGAATTTTGATGAAAATACACATACACCGGGTCGGCTCCAGATGGTCCACTGCACGAATTTATGCTGGCCTGCTTACTCTCACAGAAAATTTGACGTTTGAGCGGTGCCGATACCTCTCAAACGTCAAATTTCGTGTGAGAGTAAGCAGGCCAGAATAAAATCGTGCAGTAATCCATACTTCATGACAGATACACCGCTTTTGTATGGTAAGTTTGGCGTATCTGTGCTTATAAATTTTAACGAGTTAGATACGTCGCTTTGAAGATTATACTTTTTTTACGTTTTAAGTAAAAAATCATCAAAAATTAATAAGGGTTCTTTGGATTACTTTGTTAGTTATACATGTAGCAGGAAATCCGTGTTTGTTTACTTTGGCGACTTACGTCCTTTTGAAAAGTTATGCTTGAAGTCAAGCGCGCGCCAGTTCGAATTTTGGCAGAGACAGAGAGGTGAGACCATAATCTCTTTCTCTCTTTCTCTTTCTATAGTGCCTCAAAAGGAAACTAGTCGGCTCTTTCATTCCTACGGCGTTCTTATGTGAGTGAAGTCACACGCTAATCCACATCGCATCGGCACTCTTCCAATTTGTGTACGCAGCCATTTTTTACTGCGTGCGGAGCTTATCGCCATTAAGGTCCGAACACAATGTCAGCAAAATAGCAACCGGTCATTCTAACAGTTCTACATGACAGCCGATTTTAGTCCTTTTCTCACTCATGTGTTATTTGCAGCGGGGCAGCGCGGACGTCAACCACGAATAGATGAGCCGTAGTCCACATGAATTTGACATGTTTGGGAAATTGACACTTTTGGGCACTCTGACAGATCTGGGATGTGAACGACATTTGCGAATTAGTCATTACCATAAGTTATTACTTAAGTAAAACGTGTAAAACTAGCAAAAGGTTATCAAAATTTTAGCGTGCAATCGTTCGAAATTACACGACAACGCGAAGATAGCAAATAAATCAGTAAGAAATTGTGTAATGCATCGATTTACAGCACAAACAATTTTGGACGTGTTTTTGTTGTGAGCTACGGGGATTTTGGCTTTCGCTGCCCCCCTGGTTATTTGGCAAAATGACGAGATTTGTCAAAATATTACTTCTTAATAATGAAGAATCAAACCGGTTTAATAAAAATGCATTTTAATTTGATTCAAGTTGATCCTTCTGATTTAGTTGGCATTCCGCATCCGCTATGACTGTGTTTCGGCCTTAGAATTCCTTCCGTCACGCGCGTTCGACAGAAAACTTCAAGCCGGTGAAAAATACGGCAAAAAGTGGACGTACAATTTGAGCGTGGAGCAAATTGTTTACAAAAGTTGAAAGAAAACTAATTATAATTATTTAAAAACGGTGTAGATTGGTGAATATCAATCTTTTTTGCAATTTTCAGTGTTCGGTGCAAAGGTTAGTAGTGTTTTATTCGGAAAATTTTGTCTAGAAATCCCGAAAAGTGATGACGTAAAAAATGAATCTTCCCTTGTGAATGTGGTGCAGAAAACTAGGGTATTTTAACCAATAGTGGAACCCTAGCTGAAATTTGGTCTCATCGTTAACATAAAATACATAAATTGTCTTTACCGATGATTGCGCAAAAGGTTCTATATCTTTCCTACATCATACAAAAACATTTTATCTGTATTCTGCACATATTGAGATAAATTTCTGACTGTCTGATCAGTTTAGATTCGGAAACTACTGAACCGATCGGCATGAAAATTTGTAAGGGAGCGTCCATAAATCACATCACGCTTTGAGGGAGGAGGGGGCCGGTTCTACAAGGTGTGACAACTCATACAAAAATTTCAAAGATCTCATACAAAAAGTGTGATATATGGGGGAGGAGTGGGGGGTGGGCTGATTGTTGAAAATGGGCTAATTTTGCATGACGTAATTTATGGATGTTCCCTAAGTAGGGGTTTTGGGGCCGGTGAAGGTTCTTAGGAAGGTGTAGGACCCCTCCTGGAAGGTGCCATATCAATGAAACAGTTATTCCAGCCTTCTCCAGAACTAATCAAGTAAATAGAACCTGATTTGGCACGTGAAGATAATAGAAGGCAAGAAATGTTTCTAGGGGTGCGTGAGTCTTCTTCCTCACTAGGGGGTATGGCCAACGGTGCGAAACTAGCGATTTTTAATTAAGTCAAGTTCGCAGATTGTGAACGGACCTCGATACCCAATCCGTATTCAGTTCATAATTTTTGATTGGTCCTCTACTGTCAGATCGGTATAACACGCTAAAAATATTTCACACAAATGGCAAATCACGCAGAAAAAAAATACACGGTAATGAATTTTATTGGGTACTGGATTGGACACACAAAATTCAATGTTCGAAGGAAAACGTAGTTTGAGGTCTTGAAATTAGTCTATGGTATGGGTCTCATGGAAATGAAATAAAAATTTCAAAGAAACGAAAATCGAGTTAAGTACTGTCCCTTTTAATTCCAGCTAAGTATTTGCATCTTATGACAGATACGTATTTCGACCTCAACTGTAACGTCGTCTTCAGAGTCTCGTACTTGACTCGACTCGAGTGGATATCAAAAACAATATCAACACGGTTGTCGTTTCGTAGAATAGGCTCCGAAAGTCCTATCCGGATCCTTGTTTTAAACCACAATATATAGTTCAAGAGTACATATTTACTCATTTTTTGATTTTTTTATTAACCATAGTTGAAAATATATAAATTTCATTTTTTTAGCCTTTTGTCTCGTCCCTAGCTTATAACACATACTTTGAGTGATTTTTTTTCACCGTGTATGTCAGATAGGAACATTTTTGAAATCCCAGTGCGAAAAATATCGAGCTCAGTCACACAAGGTTGACCTCAAATGTTAAAGTAGAACTATTTACCATTTTACTTATTTCGAATTTTCTCATTATTCCTTTGTTTTCCAAGTTCGAGTAAAGTACAATTCCGATAAGAATACCATGCTTGATCGTTTTATTCAATATAAGCGAGATTTCGTCTTTAATTTTAGGACCCTATTGTTCATTTTCAAATTTAAAATGACAGAACAATGCATGGGTTTACCATGGGGCTGTCCATCAACCCCGTAGACCAAAATTGGTCATCTCAGACCAATTCGACCCCCCTCGTAGACTTTCTCCATAGGGAATCGCGCCACTTGGGCGGTGGCTTCTATATTCGTCTGTTTTCCACTATAACTCAGTCAAATTTGAACCAATTGACACAACTTTTGGAATGAGGTGAGATCGGTATAGTATCTACCCGTGTACAACATTTCAAGTCAATTGGTTCAAAATTGACTGAGTTATAGTGCAAAACAGACGAATATAGAAGCCACCGCCCAAGTGGCGCGATACCCTACACAAATTTTGAAATTTGTATGGAGCGTAGACCCCCCTTCCCCCAAAAAGTCTACGTGGCTTATGAACAGTATCTAATATGAAGTTTGAGCCTTGGCTTGAGCAATGATGGATAAGTGTCTATACCGTCTTACCCCGCTAATGCGACACTCTTTAATACGACACTTTTTATTCGTACTCCGCTTATTTGCCACTTGCCGAGTTAAAAAGTGTCACAGTGACGTAGGTACATTGTAAACACAGAGAACAGACGTTTATCTAAGCTTCCGCCGTTGTGTAAAATTTGGAAACGGTCACAATTAGGGACACTGGAAATTCGCAGCAAAATTTCTGGAATTTCGCGGGCTACTATTGTGAATTTCGCGGCAATTTCGCTGTACCATTTTTTTGACGGTTTTGTTAAAAAAAACTTCAATTTTGCAGGTCAAATGAATAATTTACTTGATTTTTTGATGCGTTATCATGAATTCATCGAACAAGTAACAAGTTTGATGAAAAATCAGCAAGGCATCATCGGAGTTTGGGTGCTATAGTAGTGGACCCCCTAAGCCATCGAAATTTACTTCTGCGGCTTTTTACGAAGACTACTTTATCAAGAAGACATGCAACTCTGTTATTTTCCCATACTAACGGCAAGCGTCACCGACGCCACCGCCGCCTGGTGAGCTAAGGTGGTACCTTTGTGTAAAAGTGTAAGAGTGTATTGGTGCGAGTATGAAAATTTACACACACTATCATGAATAGTGTCACCTTCATCCAGGGTGGCGCTGCTAGCAGTGACTCCCGATTTTCAGCAGTGCTGCAAGTCTTCTTGATAATGTGGTCTTCGAAACTACCGAACCCATCGGCGTGAAGACTTGTATGCAGTGGTTCACGCTAACTCACACCGACACAGCGGCTGTGTTGGTCGCTCTCAAATCGACCCTCTTTACATGCCGCACATTTCATGTGTTGCATGGGTCGTACTCATTCCTGTGTTCGGGTGCATGAAGCCTTCCCATGTGCGGAAAACACACATTTTTGGAACGGCTGGAATATGGAATCCGATTCCATGTTTGTTTTTGTTTTTGGGCAAAGTCATGTCATTTTCATGATTTTCAGAGATTTTTTCGATCGAACAGCTGAAGTAGATGGAAATGCGACAAAAACATTTCCATTCGCACCTGCTTTCCAGCTGTTTGCTGAAAAAAAAACCCGAAAATCAACTCCATCTTACCAAGTGGCCAACTGTTTGGTCGCGGCTCGGGAGACGTTTGACTGTTCCGTTTCCACTGAGCCGCACAAAAATGAGTATGAGGCCGGGAACACATGGAATGTGTGTGGCGCGCACACATTTTAAACACATTCGGTCATTTGTGCATGTGTTGCAGCGCTCTGTGCGTTGTCAACACAGCCGATGAGCGAGAAAAAAATAGCGTGTTTTTGAGGTCGGGGAAGGTTCTTATTGTGGTGTGAGATTCCATCAACTTATATAGAGGTAATCACGTTCAAAAGTATGCGTGCCTTTTTTGTAGATGTCGTTGTGAAACTGCGAGGAAAATATTTGCACTCTTGCCCCGGACGTTAGTTTTATCATTATTTACCCGTTTTACCCAAATCGACTGGGTAATATTTGCATATGCGATCTGAGTAGCCTTTCAATCGGCGTGCACTTTTGTGTGAGGAAAAATTTGCGCTAGTGTTCGTGTGTTGAAATGTCACTTATCTCTATGGAAGGGTGAAGGTGGGGGGGGGGGGGGGTCCAAGTCTATTATATTAATGAAACAAACAAACACCTTGAGAAATCGATCAAAATGCATGAATTGGTCTGTAGTGATATGAGTTGAGCTATGAATATGTTTAGATTCAAAAACACAAAGGTTTCACTTTACACAAAGGTTTACTAAACAAATTCTTTGATTGCGTCAAGGGAAGCTTTATGGCGTGCTAGTGAATTCGACGGGTGAATCGTTCATTCAGGGAGACGTACACGAGCACACTTTGTTTTGTTTTGGTTATTTCATTATAATGGTTATTCATGAGAATATCCCTGATAGAAAAATATGATAGAGCGTGCTTAACAACCTTTTCGGGCTATTTTCTTGAATCATTAGGGACATTTTAAGAATCAGCTGACGTAAAATAAGATTTTGGGAATAGATCGATATTCCAAACTAAAAATACAACAGATGGCTCTTTTTAGTGTGGTAGTAAAATCGATTTTTTTGTTTAGCGAAGAAAGTATTTCAGAACGCGAACTTAACACACAAAGTTGGCAAGCCAAACCATTGTCGATTTCAGTTCACTCACTTTTCACAAAACTCTCCCGTTTTCCAATAATTAACGTTTTTCGCGATTTCTCATACAATTTGACAGCTTTTGACTACCATTCTTCCGTGAGCCTGCGGTGAAAATTTGAGAAAATTGAGAACCGAGAGCAGCACAGCTGCAAACTAGATGCTATAAAAGTTCTTGTCCACATTTTTCGCTGCTGAAGCCTGTGAGATATAAGATGTACTGAATAAAGCTGTGATAAAGAGAATGATCACAGCAGGCGATATAGCGCATTTGAATGTGATGCGAACTGTCAAGCAGACAATGTTAGCATCCCTGCTTGCGTAGCAACAACTCCAGGCGTCACCCAACCGCGTTCACTCTTGCCTCTTGCGAACCAACGTCAGCCTGGGTAAGTTGTGTGTGCTGCACGTGAGGGGTGATTCCTTCCCAGAGAAATCCTAAACTCCACATTGGCGAATTCCTGCCAGTTTTTCGTTGAATCGCGAAAAAAAAATCGAACCAATTTATTATTTTGCTGGGAGGAATCACTCTTCAATTTGCATGCGAAAGTGAAAAAATTACGACAACACAAAAAAAGTGAAAAATGTGGTGTGATATTCATCGTGGGCTCCGGATGGTGTATGCTTCCGGATGATTTTTTGTGCTTGGACAATTATTGAGGAAGAAATAAAACACGAGCAAAATAAACCAGCAGCAGTAACTGGTTAGGAAAAGCTATAGTGATTCTGTTATTTTGTGCTTACAGCGTGTTGTTTGCCGTGGGGGGAAACCTCCGGCAATGTCCGCTGCCGAAAAGCAAGGTTAGAAAGATCTTGTTGTTTTGCATCGTGCAAATGTCGGATCGAATGCTTACAGCGTGTTGTTTGCCGTGGGGGGAAACCTCCGGCAATGTCCGCTGCCGAAAAGCAAGGTTAGAAAGATCCTGTTGTTTTGCATCGCGCAAATGTCGGATCGAATGCTTACAGCGTGTTGTTTGCCGTGGGGGGAAACCTCCGGCAATGTCCGCTGCCGAAAAGCAAGGTTAGAAAGATCCTGTTGTTTTGCATCGTGCAAATGTCGGATCGAATGCTTACAGCGTGTTGTTTGCCGTGGGGGAAAACCTCCGGCAATGTCCGCTGACGAAAAGCTAGGTTAACAAGATCGCGTTGTTTTCTTTCGTGCAAATGTCGGATCTGAAGCTTACAGCATGTTGTTTGTCGTGCAGGAAGAATCCCGACAATGTCCGCTGACGAAAAGCTAGGTTAGAAAGATCCCGTTGTTTTGCATCGTGTAAATGTCGGATCGGAAGCTTACAGCATGTTGTTTGTCGTGCAGGAAGAATCCCGACAATGTCCGCTGACGAAAAGCTAGATTAGAAAGATCCCGTTGTTTTGCTTCGCGCAGATGTCGGATCGGAAGCTTACAGCGTGTTGTCCGCTGACGAAAAGCTAGATTAGAAAGATCCCGTTGTTTTCTTTCGTGCAAATGTCGGATCTGAAGCTTACAGCATGTTGTTTGCCGTGGAGGAAGAATTCCGACAATGTCCGCTGACGAAAAGCTAGATTAGAAAGATCCCGTTGTTTGCTTCGCGCAAATGTCGAATCTGAAGCTTACATCGTGTTGTTTGTCGTGGCTGATAAATCTTAGCAATGTACGAAAAAAAAATATTAGAAAAATCCCGTAGTTTTGATTCGTGCAAATGTGGGATAGAATGGTTACAATATAGGTATCGTTTATCAAAAGGTGTCGTCAATGTCGGCTAGCCAAAAGAAGGATTATGTTGATGCAGTTTGTTTTCTGTGGCTAGTGTTTCAATGTATGACAATGGTTTATTCTCTTTATCTATAGATAGATGTATAGATTATATATGATGTATTTCATCAGATATCTCGAATTTAAACGACGGAGAAATGGGATGAATTCGGGTATAAGATTGAATAAAGACTCAAAGAGCAAGATTTTTTTCAGAATCACCAAAGCGGTAATTTTCTTAAATATTACAAGTATAGAGGCTTGCATTACAAACAAAACTTCAACAAAATCACATATGATTTTTAAGCATATGAACTATTTTGAGAGCAAGGACGGCTGTATCGAGCGACCCCGAACAACCCAAGTAACCACTAAGCCGTAAAAATTGGCACCAAGTTGGTTCTATATCCTTATGAAGAGTAATGTTAACAGAGCTCATTAGAACTACATCCTATAATAGATCTGCTTAAAAGCCAATTTTGGCGAAATATTCGGCTGATATACGGCCAGCTTCAATCTGCGTACCGAGTCTCTGGTGAAAGAGTTGTCAAAAATGGGTTAAGAAAAAAGAAAAAAAAGCTATTTACTTTCTTTATTTTTTTCTCCGGATGTTTTCCATCGAAGTCTACTTTTCTTCGATTTTTACGGCCTGATCCAGATTCGATCTGATGTCCTCGGGGTTGTTAGTCTTAAGTGGATATCGTCACGTTTCCCATCTGCTCCATCGATGCACCAAGAGATCGGTTTGCTAAGCACCGTATTTAAGGAAAAGAAGGCAACAAGTTGGGACAGCATTGATGTTCCGATCTCGGTTCCGATCCGAATGTTCCGCATGATCCGATGCTCGGATCTAAAATCGGGCACAATGTGGCCGCATTGGAAATGTATAAAATGGTTTTATGGATGGTGGAGAGAGATCTGCAGGAGATGCAGCTAGGGAAATTTGGGAGGTTGACGAGGTTCCGTAACAAGAGGAATCAAAATGGGGCCCATCGATTAGTTTTGGTGTTCGTCTTTAGGAAAAACGATTGAAACTCCACAGGTTAACATCCGATGCATTTATATCATAATCGAGGAAACAGCTATACATTTTCTGTTTCAAGTTAATGCTTGAAGTGTCCGACGACAAGCTCCCACCGCCCTATCGATCGTACGAAATTTCCGAAGAGATTTTATTGTCTTGCTTCGGTTCAGTTTTGTTTTGCTTGAAATCAGCTTTGATTGATATAAACGTCATGCACGCCAAGCCTTTTAACAGCACTGTCAGGCTTCTTATTCGGCTGATAGACACTGGGTTTACAAGCACTATAGCATAGCGTCATATACTAATAAACGGCCTATTTCAGTGCTTACAATTTATAATGCCTGAGAGCATTTGAAAATTTCCTACTGAGCCTATTGACACGAAAAAGCTGCTGTATAACCTTTAGACCGCTTACGCCAGTGCTTAGTGGTTACTTGGGAAGAGAAAAAAAAAAAGAGAGATAATGATGACGTCACTGTGCAAGCTACCTTTGCTCGTCGGAAAACATCATTCCTACAATTAAGTACTAAAATGTTCGATCTTTTTGGGAAACAAAGTAGCAGCAGCATAGTCAGAATGGTACCTCACAATGAAAACTGTATTCGGCAGCCATGGAAGCAGCTGCAACGTGTGTGATGATGTAATATAACAGTTAATTATGTTGAATGGTTGTAAGTTTATTACTCCAAATTGAGATACGGAAATTCAATTTTATGTTAAAAATGTGTAAAACTTCTTTAGAGTAGAAGAAGGATGTGAGATATAAGATGTACTGAATAAAGCTGTGATAAAGAGAATGATCACAGCAGGCGATATAGCGCATTTGAATGTGATGCGAACTGTCAAGCAGACAATGTTAGCATCCCTGCTTGCGTAGCAACAACTCCAGGCGTCACCCAACCGCGTTCACTCTTGCCTCTTGCGAACCAACGTCAGCCTGGGTAAGTTGTGTGTGCTGCACGTGAGGGGTGATTCCTTCCCAGAGAAATCCTAAACTCCACAAAGCCAACTGGAAGAATTCAATGGAAAAGTAAATAGCTTTTACCTTATTGAAATAACAAAGTATTGGATATTTATCAAGTTCAAGTTTATTGATATTTCCTGGATCAATGAAATTTATTCACAGCACTTTGCAAATATCTGTATATGTACTTATTTTGTTGAAAAAAAAAACTAAAAATTTGATGGTAAGGTAGGGAAAAGTGAGCATTGATCAACGATCAATTCTGACTATACATGTCAATGGTTGCTCCTCCGGGATTGATCTGAACTGGTACCAGTTGCACTGAGATCCAACTGAATAAGGGGCTGGGATATTCCACTCAGGGCCCATATAGCCGAGGCGGTAAACGCACGGGTATTCAGCATGACCATGCTGAGGGTGACGGGTTCGATTCCCGATCGGTCCAGGATCTTTTCGTAATGGAAATTTCCTTGACTTCCTTGGGCATAGAGAGTATTTTCGTGCCTGCCACACGATATACACATGCAAAATGGTCATTGGCAGAGGAAGCTCTCAGTTAAAAACTGTGGAAGTGCTCATAGAACACTAAGCTGAGAAGCAGGCTTTGTCCCAGTGAGGACGTTACGCCAAGAAGAGGAGAAGAGAGAGGAGAGGAGGATATTCCACTTATTCTCAAAGTGTAATTTTAGCAGCTCATGCATATTTGATCAATAACGGCGCCGGCCAAGTCGTTATAGTCAGCTGGGAAGGGAAAGGAATGTTAGAGTGTACAACCTGCACGGACTGGGGCATTTGTTAGACGGAAAGGTTGGGAGATCTGGGAGTCACAGTTGGGTCGGTGATGCGATCCATGGATAGGGGATATTTATAGTGTTCGTGATAGATTGTGTGGTGAATAAGGTGAATAAGGTCAAGCGGCACAGCACGCTTTGGTTGCATAACTTATAGGCGTTATATATACACTGTGCTGTGAGTGGAAGTTGGAAGGTAGGGAAACGACTTTTTTTCAATTCGTTTCTGGTTCTAGCGATGGCTATGAACATATGAATATACATGAGTTGTATATGTAGAGAGAAGAGAGAGCGAGAGAAAGTGGATAGAAAGATACAAAGTAGGATGAAAACGACGGGCCAGGGATTGAACCCATGACCTTCTGCATACGAATCAGAAGCTAGACCACCAAGCTCGTCTTAGGTAGGGAAAAGTGAGCAACTGGTGAAAAAAAAATGAAAACGGTAAACATCTCAGCCAAACGAAGATAAATTTTCTCTGATTTGGTGCGCAATACTGCGCATATACTAGTAAGAATTTGTCACTAATTTGCAATTTATTAACTTGGATAAATCTGTACCTGTATGTTATGGAGCACGTTCGGTGTAGTACTAGATTTGAAGTAATGAGCTGAATTTTAGTATGGTGAGAAGGTTAATTCTCCGGTTCTGCAATGAAATGGTGCAAAAAGCGTGGGTATCATGATTCCTTGCCTAATTTGATGCTGTTTGAGCAAAACTTTGGATAATTATGTTGTTTATGTTGCGAGAAATGAAGAAAACAACAACACTGTTGCCCAAAGTTTTACTCAAACACCATCAAATTAGGCAAGGAATCATAATACCCACGCTTTTTGCACCATTTCATTGCAGAAACGGAGAATTGACCTTCTCACCATACTAAAATTTAGCTCATCACTACAAATCTAGTACTTCACCGATCTGTCCTATTGCCATTTAGAAACTCCTTAACAGTAGACTCCTAGGAACCTCACAGTTTTCCCTAGGAACCTCACAGTTTTCTACAAAGTGAACACCGTAATCATAGACTTATTATTTTTAGCGTATTACTACACCGATCTGACAGAAAAGGGCCAATCAAAAATTATGTACTGAGTACGAACTGGGTACCGGGGTTCGACCACAATCTGCGAACCTGACTGCCGAAAAAACCGCTACCAGGACACCGTTGCCGTAATCCCCTCAAATTTGTTTTAAAGGGTTGTGGGTTGTTGTAGGAATGCTTTATTATTGAAAAGAATATAGTCAATTAGCATTTGATTATTTACAAAACTAAGCCACCCCCAAAACGCAACTTACGATTTGGCACGTTTTTTTAAAACATGACATTTTGCAATGTTTCCACACACGCGACAATCAATTTTTCTCCAAATCCATACGGGAAACCTGACCCTCTATCCAGCGCACTATGCCCGACGTACGTCCGACACACAGTTTAGGAGAAAAATCAATTTTCAAAAATTTAGATTTTCAACTGCACGGACAATACTGTTAGTGTGTCAAAACGTCTGAAAATTTGACTATAAGTTTTCAATATTGAGTGGTCAAAATTTCATCGAAATCGGTTGAGTACTTATTTTTTTATAATTCAAAACTCAAACCGCAGAGCGAATTTTAGGCACTTCTCGACAATTGTAAGATCTGTTTGCATTATTTCGACTATAAAACTGTCAAAACTGCTGCGATTCTCAATCAAATTGGACAACGTTAACTTAATATAATAACATATTTTCAATCAAATTTTGAGCCATTTTGGCTCAACACTTTCAAAGTTTGAAAAAAAAGTTCCACGATAAAAATCCATGTTGAAAGAAAAAGTCGTTGTTTTAGGTGTAAAAAATATTTTTGCAGTCAACTATGCATTTATTTGTGAAAAGTGAACCGTTCAGTCCCTCGTTATGTTCAGTATCCCTAAGTATGTAACCCTTAAAGCGATACCAAAAAATCTCAAATTTCAGCATTTCGTGAAAATTAGCCCAACTCAAATTTTCACAACATGTGGGCTTAAGAAAAAAACTATTTTTATCAAACAATTATCAAACTTGGTTTGTTTAGCATAGAACAGTGATACGAGGAGACTAGATCCCTCAAGGATTATACACAAATTATGTTTAAAAAATAACCCCATTCGGTAATGGGGATGACATGTCCTTATTCTAGAATCCCATATAGCCCTAAAAGTTTAAGAACATCTTACATTTTCATTTCATTAATCAAAAATACAAGAAGAATTGTAAAGAAAATTAATGAAAAGCTTCTGGTAAATGACTCCTTTTAATGAGGTGCTCAAAGGGAGATCAAGTATCACTCTTCTTTTTATGCTTTATAAGGTAAACCTTTAAAACCTTAATTTAGAAAACTTTAATGTTGTGGAGAAAAACGTATAAACTTACATTACCCAGAATTCTGTGCGAGAATCAAGTTTAGAGTTTTTCTTAAAGTTATGGCCACATTAAGAAAAAGGGATAAAGTCCTCCCAGTCTTCCCAACGACTGAGTGAAATCCCAACGTTAATTAAATATACTCCAAGAATTATGAGATACAGAAAGTTTCAAATATCAAACTGTGTGAAACTTAAACAATATCGTTTCATCCGTAACAATCACCTTACAATTTTCTATTTCAATTGCTTTAATTGCAGCAATTGCTTCAAAATGCCGAAAATTAAAAAACAATCGCGTCTGCAGAAAGCAAAAATAAGAAAGTTTTATGACAAAAAACGTAATGTTGTTGAGAAGAAATCTCAGTGGGATAACATTAGTGAGACGGCGCACAGTGATGACACAGGAAACTGTTCAGAGGTGCGGAGTGCAGAATCAACTGAGAAGGCGATTGACAACTGCAATGCAAACACGCGGAAAGAGAAAAATAGGCAGAATATGAAGAAAAAACGAAGTGACAACGCAGAGTACAGCAAACTGGAGAATGCGAAAAATAAGCAGAGAATTAAGAATATGCGAATGAACAGTGCATATAAGAAATGTGAAAGGAAAACCAATTCACAGAGGATGGTGAAAACGAGAAAAAATGAGGATTACAAACAGCAAGAGATTCAGAAAAATACACAAAGGATAACGGAAAAGAGGAAACACGATGAATACATGCAGCAAGAGAAACAGAAGAATTTGCAAAGGATTTCCAATTTGAGAAAACAGGAGGAGTACAGGGAGCAAGAAAAGCTGAAAAACTTGAAGCGAATGACGGAAAGAAGAACGAAAGAAGACTACAAGCAACATGAGAATCAGACAAATTTACGGAGGATGGCAGAAATAAGGAAACACGATGAATACATGCAGCAAGAGAAAAAGAACAATTTACAAAGGATTTCCAATTTAAGAAAACATGAGGACTACAGAGAGCAAGAAAGGCAGAAAAACATGCAGCGAATGACGGAAAGAAGAACGAAAGAAGACTACAAGGACCATGAGAATCAGATAAATTTACGGAGGATGGCAGAAATAAGAAAACACGAGGACTACAAGCAGCTAGAGCAACAGAAAAATTTGCAGAGGATAAGGGATCTTCGAGACACAGTTGAAGAGTTTTCTTGCCAGGAAAAAGCAAAAAATAGAGATCGCATGAAAAAGATTCGAACAGATTTGCGATATGTTCATAAGGAACATAAGAGCAATATTGAGCGCATGCAAAATACACGAGACGATGACATGCTGAGAATCGCCGAAAGGCAAAGAGATCGACAAAGTAGGCGTGAAAAACGGAGCTCTGAGATAATAAGGCACCGAGATGCTTTATACAGCTACTTGAAGCGACATGAAACAGACCAAACTTCAGTTGAACTTCTGGCGTTTATTGATAGCAGGAAAGAAGTGCCTTCATATTTCTGCTCTTGTTGTGAACGAATGTTCTTTGAAAAAGGGTTAAAAAAAATCACTCGTGAAAAGGTGGTTTCTCTAATGGCGATGAAAATTGATGCGGAGAAAGCTCACATAACTCTTTGGGTGGATTCTCACATACTGAATAACTATGAAGAACATAGACAAAATTATCTTTGCCATACATGTCATAAGTACGTAAGTGCAGGGAAAATACCGAAACTTTCAAGCACCAATGGATTGAAATTAGCAGCAGTCCCGGAGTGTTTGGAAGAATTAAATCCCATTGAGGAACGAATCGTCTCACCGTATGTGCCTTTCATCAAGATCATTATGCTTAATCATCGAGCTTCAAATTCACAAGTTGGTGCTCAAGGCAGTGTGATATATGTTCCTACCGATGTTAATGAAATGGAGCAGTCTCTTCCTAGGAACATTAACAATATCAATATGATAGCCATACCAGTGGAGTTTAAGAGGCATATGGGACATACATCCAGTTATCTTAAAGGGCTGGTACGCAAGGAAAAAGTTGAGGCAGCTGGCAATTGCAGGAAACGGAACTGTATAAGAAGTATGGAATTCGTTTCTCGAAAAATGCATATGATGGATTGGACATAAATGATGACGAACCAAATTTGAACACAACCGAGTTTGATGATGACAGAGTTGAACAAGAAGCAGGTATAAACATAGACGAAGAATTCGCGAATTTACTGCACGAAGGAGACGACGAATGCTTGCTGATTGATTTGAATGAAGTAGCTGCCCAAAATGCAATCGTAGTAATGGCTCCTGGACAAAACCAGAAACCGGTATCACCATACAGTAACCCGGACATAGAATATCTTTGTTTTCCAAAAATTTTCGCTGGACAACCACGGAGTTTGACAGACAAAAACATAACATACAACGATATCATCAAATGGGAAATTCGGTACTACAACAACAGGATTGAACCAAGGCGTATACTTCACCTTTCAAAGAAAAAGTTGCTGAATGAATCGTACAATTCCATAAAAGTTGCCATTCGGAAGAAAAAAAATGCAAAAAATGTGACGGCTCAAGAGGCACTGCAACCTGATTACATTGGAGGTTTATTATCGTTCAACAATGGATTAAGATTCATGGATCAAATGCGATGTGCCCCTGCGTATATGGAGCAAAAAAAGAAGGTTTTATGTGGACTTATGCGGCAAATCGGTACTCCTGTATTCTTTCTCACGGTATCTGCAGTTGAAACTAATTGGCCAGAATTGATTCAAGCTCTAGTAGAGTATACTTCAGGTACAAAAATTAGTTTGTATGATGCATTGAATTTACCGTATGAGGAAAGAGCAAAACTGGTTAAGGAAAATTCCGTATTTACTGCTATGTATTATGATAACAAAATCAAGAACTTGATGAAATTAATAAACAAAGCAGAAGGAGGAATTTTCGAAACATACAAGGTCACCGACTTCTTCCGCAGACGGGAATTTCAACAGCGAGGATCACCTCATGATCATATATTGTTGTGGATTGACAATGCACCTAAAATAGATCGTGATGATAGTAGCACTTTTGACCTAGTCATACAGTTTGCAGACAAGCACATAACGTGCGAATTTGACGAGAAAAATCCATTTTGTAACTATCTGCGACACAAGCATACTTCCACATGCAGTAAAGGAAAGAAAAATAAAAACATCTGTAGATTCAATTTCCCCAAATTTGTAATGCCACGGACAACGATTCTTGAACCGTTATCCAAAGAGGAAAGAACTACTGAAGTGAAGTCTAATCTAGAAAAAATCAAAAACCTGATGGAACAGTTCTATGTGAGTAAAGAAAGAATTGTCAAAAGCTTTGATGAAGTTTTGGAGCACCTTCAGATGTCAGAGGAGACGTATTTAAGAGCTTTAAGAAGCTCTATTAATAAGGTGGCAATCTTTTATAAGCGCAGGAGTTGTGAGGTAGATATCAATACTTACAATCGAATAATTCTCAATTTGATGGAATCAAATGTCGATTTGCAACTTGTTGTGGACGAGTATGCTGTAGCATCGTACATTGTGGATTATGTGGCGAAAGGAGAAGCAGGGCTTTCTAAAGGACTGAAAGACCTTCAAACTGAACTGGACAAAGGAGATCGTAATTTACAGGATCGGTTACGATGCATCATGAACAAATTCCTGAACGGACACGTGATATCAACATCAGAAGCAGTATACCATTGCTTGGGAACACCTATAACAGAGTTCAGTCGAAGTGCTATATTTATAAATACGGGGCGCAGTGAGGAAAGAGTAGCGTTCTTAAAAACAAATAAGCAGTTGCAAGCAATGGATCCTAATTCCACTGACATCGTAGGAAAAGATATTCTTACACATTATTCAGAACGAAAAGCTTTGGATGATGTTTGCCTAGCTGAATATGCCGCATATTATTTTCAAACAGCGAAGAAAACAAGACGAGATAAGAATTTGGATTCGGACGAGGAAGGTAACGAGACAGACACGGAGAAAGATGACTCGGAGAATAAACGCCGCAGGAAGGCCAGAATCGTACGGCACGTGCGATATTCATATGAAAAAGATCCGGACAATTTCTTTCGCGAACAATTGCTATTATTTCTTCCATGGAGAAACGAAGAGGAGGAAATTGAATCGATTAACTGGAGTGCAAAGTTTTATGAAAACAAAGAGTTGATCGATAAAAATCGCAATAACCTGTTCAAGTTGTCTAGCGACCGATTGGATGATGCTATGCTAGCTGCTGAGCAGCACAGACAAATAGCCGATGCAGATGAAATTGAAGATTTTGAGAAAAATCAAATTCCTAAGGAACAAGAGATCGATATCCTTGTGCAAGTGGGGATAGATCGTCCAAAAAATAATGTACCTTTTATTTACACTGCTCCTCCAAAAATACACGAACACAATCTCTTTGATATGCTATGTAAACTGAACGAGCGACAAAGGGAAATTGTAATGCACATCTACAAGTCATTCAGCACCGGAAAATTACCTCTTCGAATTTTTATTTCGGGATCTGCTGGAGTAGGCAAAAGCATGGTTATTTCTACTATTTTCCAATTAATCACATACCATTTGGAATATTCAACTTCAGTTCTGAGAGACCAAAATACTGATTCCATTAAAGTTTTGCTATGTGCGTTTTCTGGAAAAGCAGCTTTTCTTATTGGAGGAAATACGTTACACTCTGCATTTGCTCTACCATTACAAGAAAATGCGAAAATGTCGGATTTACCCATGGATGTTGCCAACAATTTAAGACAACAACTGAACGACTGCAAATTGGTCATCATTGATGAAATATCGATGGTTGGAAGCACCATTTTCAGTCGGATCGATACACGGTTGCGGCAAATCACTGGAAAAAACGAAACCTTTGGTGGATTATCGGTAATCACAGTTGGCGACTTTCTTCAATTACCACCTGTAAAAGACTCGGCCATCTTCTTGTCTCCGAAGCACAGTCTAATTAAAACAAGCATCTCACCATTATGGGACGAATTTAACCTTTATGAGCTTACTGAGGTTATGCGTCAGAAAAATGATTTGAGCTTTGTTAGGGCTCTCAATAGTTTTGCTCGTGGAGAAATGACAGACGAAGACATCAACATCATAAAATCTCGAGAAATACAGGAAGATCAAGTACCTGATGAAGCCATCAGGCTTTACTATACGAACGCCAATGTTGATAAATATAATGACAAGAAGATATCGGAATCACTCGCATCTGAAATAGAGTGCAATGCTGTTGACACAATTACAGGAAAACTGAAACCACATCAAAGAACTGCAAAGATTAAAATGTGGAGAGAACGACCTACCAAAGATTGTGGAGGATATCCATATACGATCCGGTTCAAACAAGGAATTAAATACATGCTGACAGCTAATCTTGACGTTGCAGATGGATTAGTTAATGGAGCTACTGGAGTTTTAGAATACGTTTTTTGCAATCCTGGGACTGAAAAACCAACTATCGTTTTTCTAAAATTCGACTCTAGTAATGTAGGCAAGAAGATACGACAGCAGTACAGGAATTTCATGGAGAACAACAATATCAACCTCAGTTGGACGCCAATTCCTAGGAAAGTATACAACCTGACAACTCATTTCCAGAAGGATTACCAGATGATTCGGGATCAGTTTCCAATAGTACCTTGCGAAGCTCTAACTATTCATAAAAGTCAAGGTCAAACATACAGACATGTTTGCATCGATTTCAGGAAGTCTGGTAACCTTACCCGCCAGTTAGTTTATGTAGAACTCAGTCGCGTGACGAGTCTTTCAGGACTATATATTTTAGGTAATTTTCCTGGAAATATGAAAAGCAATAATACAATTGATTCTTGTTTGAACGAAATGGATAGACTAAGAAAAGAACGGTCATTGTCACTTGTTTACAATAATTTAGTTAATGTATCAGGGCTCAAAGTAGTTTACTTGAATATTCGATCATTACGAGCGAATAAAAAGCATGTAGACGTGGACCCATGGTATTTCCGCTTTGATATATTAATTTTCTCTGAAACATGCTTGTACGCCAATGAAAAGATTGAATTTCCTGGATTTAATGTGGTCTATCGTTCAGATACTATTAATTATCCGGATTATGTTAAAAAGAACATTGCCAAAGGAATTATTTGTTTTGTAAGAAGCAGTTTAAAAGCAAACGTTGTCGACTATTGTACCGAATTTAAGGCGGATCAAAAGGGACACTATCATAGTCATATAGATTTGGTAAAATTTGTAGTTAATGAAATACAGATAATAAGTGGATATAAATCACCAAAAGTAGGTGTTTGCGATTTTATAGATACAATGCTTCGACTTCAGTTGGAGGAATCTTGTTCAACTATTGTCATAGGTGATTTCAATTTCAATCTTAATGATACAAGAAATGCACAAGTCCATGAGTTTAGCTCCTTTATGATCAGCCTTTCATATGTTTCGAAACTACCGCCAAAAGAAGCAACAACTATTTTGGGATCACGACTAGATATAGTGTACGCCAATTTTAAAAATATTACTGCCGGAGTTTATGAATGCTACTTTTCTGATCATAAACCAATATATTGTATAATTTGTAGTGAACAACCATGCCTTACTGATGTGAACAAAATTGACAACGATAATATTCAACTGTTGGGGAAGTCTTCTGACATAGTATCCATAGATAGTAAATCAATAGCATCTTGTGTTAACTTATCATCTGAAGGTAATAGCATCAGATCTAGTAATAGGAATATTGCGAGTTTATCCTTTCAGTACAGTGATTTTGAATCAGATTTAGAACATTCAAATTTAGATCACAACATTAGAGATTGGATTAACACAGTAGATACGACCAATGATGTATATGATAATGGAAATGAAAAATTACTCAAAAATGTTCAACAAGTATTCTATAACGATCCATATACATTTACTAATTCAGAAGAATTGCTGATAGCTTTTACAGATGGCAATGTAATGCGTTACAAAAGTGATATTGACCACATTGCAAACCACTTAAGGACATTACCTACTAATGTTTTCAAATGTAACAGAGATAGACTATTGTCAGTTCAAACATTGAATGGATTCTTGGAAATTCCAATAACTGGAGATGGCGGTTGCCAATTTAATGCGATTTCATATACATTGGTAGGAAATGAAAGTTTTTCTTTTGATCTTAGAGCAATTGCATTCCAAGCCGTAATAGAAAACATACATATTTTCGATAAAATCAGAAACACCATTGGTTTGGAATCCGACACATTGTTTAACCTTCTTCAGATATGTTGTTCCGAAAGGTTATTCGGTAACCTTGACACCCTGTTTGCTCTCAGTATGGCTCTTGAACGAATTATATTTATCATGTTGCATCATGAAAACGGAGAACAACGGTTTGTTAAAGTTGAACCACCAAGGTATAGTAATACTGATTTACCAATATTACTGCATTTGACAAGACCAGGTCAAGCAGACGCACATTATAATGTTCTCCTTCCATCTGATGTAAACACACCATACGACTTTACATGCTACGATGTGTATAACTTGAATCATATAGTGATGAGTTGAAGGACGTTGGTGTAACCTGTTAAAACAAATCGTCAATTAGAAATAAACCATATTAGCTAAAATCTTCTGAAACTGATGAAAATCATATTAGCTAAAGTCTTCTGAAAATGAGATGGGAGGGGCTGAATACGGTTCACCGTGTTAGCTAAAATGATACAGAAGAGGCTGAATATGATTCAACGATAGGAGAGGCTGAATACGGCTTACCGTATTAGCTCAATCTCCTGAATAAAACACAGAAGAGGCTGAATATGGTTAAACGACAGGAGGGGCTGAATACGGTTTACCGTGTTAGCTAAAACCTCCTTAAACGATACAGGCTGAATATGATTCAACCACAGGAGAGGCTGAATACGGCTTACCGTATTAGCTCAATCTCCTGAATAAGACACACAAGAGGCTGAATATGATTCAACGACAGGAGAGGCTGAATACGGCTTACCGTATTAGCTCAATCTCCTGAATAAGACACAGTAGAGGCTGAATATGGTTCTGAGATAAGAAGCTGAATGCACGTTTCAGTAGTAGTTTTAGAAGTACTAATGACTTAAAAAACTGGGCAACAACGAGTAGTTTGGCAGCTATGAAACCCCTGACTTTGGTCAGATAATACCTATATTTTTATGGGGGGGACCCAGAGCCATTTCTAAGCGCTTATATTATATATACATGGTTTCCAGCATGTTTTACTAAACATTTCAATAATCTGGCGGATTTAATAAAAATCCACATAACATATTCGACGAGAAAGGCGCTATCACCACTAGGTGGATTAATCAGGGTTTTTTTTTAATGTTTTGAATTTTTATTTCTTCGGAAAGTAGGGTGACGATGGGTATTATCGGCAATTTTGTTCTCTTCGTCATGGGGTTGTTTTGTCAGCTAAATATCCTGAAACATGACGGCATAATTCAGCTTGGTTGGGAAGGATTTGAGGCCAACTCTGAGTTCAACAGCTTTCAAAAAACCCCCCATGAGAAATTGTTTTTCTCTAGTAAAAACCCTCGAAAATATCTTCAAAATTTTGATTTATTCGATTTTTTCGGTAATTCCTTCGATAATTCTCTGCGCAAATTCTTTGTTTTTATTTTTGAATTTATTTGTCAATGCCTATTTTCTTTGAGTATTTGTTCTGCAATTATAATGGAAATTCATTACAAAATTCATTTAAGAACTTATTTGACAAATACTTCTAAAATTTCTTCCTCCAATTTCTTATTGATTTCTTACTGCGTTTCCGTCGGCAAATTAATTGTGATATTATCTAGCAATTCCTTTGGTAAATTCTTATTATATTTCTTTAGAAATCACACAAGAAATTCCATTGGAAATGATAGGGAAATCCCTTCAAGGTTTTTAGGAAACAGCTTTTGGAATACTTTTCCATTTTTGCCTTTCTCGTACACTAAGTGTACTGGAAAGGCTATATGTTCACTCCAAAAATGACTGTTGATAGAAGGCCCGGAGGGTCGAGTCACATATACCAATCAACTCAGCTCGACGAATTGAGGTGATGTCTGTGTGTGTGTATGTATGTGTGTGTGTGTATGTGTGTGTGTGAGTATGTGTGTGTACAAAAAAAACTCACATCACTTTTTGGCAGTAAACCTCAACCGATTTTAATGACCAACGGTTCATTCGACGCGGAATCTGGTCCCATTGTTTCCTATTGAAAATGGTTCGGATCGGTGCTAGCCGTTCCGAAGTTATGGCCATTTAGGTGTTCCGGATCGGTACCTCTGGGAGGGACCAGACATGAAAATGCAACAAACCCATGCATGCGACATATCAAACCATGGCATTTTCGATCATCTGATAAATGGAAAGCAGGAAAATAGTCTCAGACCATATCTGAACCAGTAGTGTTCCAGAACCGGTTCCGGATGCCTCGCCGGAAGTTGCCAAATATAAAAGAGAACTAAACCCATGCACGTGACACATCAAACAGCGGCATTTTCGGTAACCTGTTGAACAGCTAGCAGGAAAATAGTATCAGATCATATCTGAACCGGTAGTGTTCCGGAACCGGTTCCGGATGTCCCGCCGGAAGTGGCCAAATATAAAAGAGAACCAAACCCATGCATGCGACACATCAAACCGTGGCATTTTCGATAATCTGATGATCGGTAAGCAGGAAAATAGTCTCAGACCATATCTGAACCGGTAGTGTTCCGGAACCGGTTCCAGATGTCCCGCCGGAAGTGGCCATACACAAAAGGGAACCAAACCCATGCATGCGACACATCAAACCACAGCATTTTCGATAATCTAATAAACGGTAAGCAGGAAAACAGTCTCAGACCATATCAGAACCGGTAGTTTTCCGGAACCGGTTCCGGATGTCCCGCCGGAAGTGGTCAAATATAAAAGAGAACCAAACCCATGCATGCGACAGTGGCATTTTTGATAACGTGATGAACAGTTAGCAGGATAACAGTATCAGATCATATATGAACTGGTAGTGTTCCGGAACCGGTTCTGGCTGCTCCGCCGTAAGCGACCACATATAAAATTGAACATAACTCATTCATGCGACACAACAAACAGCGGCATTTTCGATAACCTGATGAACGGTTAGCAGGAAAACACTATCAGTCCATATCTGAACCGGTAGTGTTCCGGAACCGTTTCCGGGGGGTCCCGATGGGTGAATGCAAAATTTTTAAGGAGTGATGTGTACGCATACGGTCAAATCTCAACCGTTACATAGTAATTAACTTTAGATGTTTTTGACTTTGCTTGTCTCAAACTGGCTATAACTTCAAAAAGGTCAAACTTATCGCAGCTTTTTAACCCTCATTCGAAAGTTTATTTAATTTTCTATCAAAAACAGATCTTTCAATCTAATGGTTTAGTTAAATATCTTAGTTTTCTACAGAATTTAAGCTCGAAAATATTGTTTTGCCTTTCTCGTGCACCGAAGTGTACTGAAAGGGTATATGTTCACTATATGGCTATATGGCGTCTCAAAATTCAAGATGGCGGCAAAAACTTCAAGACGGCAGCTGAGTTTTGGAGGTTTACGCTCTAAAACCATTCAATATGGGTGTATCTGATATGGGGAAGAAGTCTGGAGTCCAAAAATAACGACCAGCATTTCCAAGCTGCTGGACATAAGTCCTAAATGGCGGCTCAAAACTCAAGATTGCGGCTGTTGTTTAAGAGTTCAAGGCTCAAAAATCGAAAACCAGATAAATGATATGATCTCTGATGCCATGAAATGGATTTCTGTTAAACGTATGAAAGTACGATATTCATCAACATGTCACTTGAGTTGTGTTGAAATGTGTTTTCGAAGGCACGAGAAAGGCATCATCACCGCTAGGTGGATTAATTAGGGTTTTTGAAGATATAGTGGCAATTTTATGCTTCTGCATAACTTTGAAATCTAATTTAAAATAAAAGTTCGGGTTGAAAATGCTATGAATATTATCCTGTGAAATTTTAAGTCATTTTCTTCTTTTACACTTATTTTATTTATATTCTTATTGTACACAAAATTTCACTGAAGTTTGGTAATTATTTGCTGATTGTTGGTATTTCTATATTATTTTTGCCTTTCTCGTACACTAAGTGTACTGGAAAGGCTATATGTTCACTCCAAAAATGACTTTTTGATAGAAGGCCCGGAGGGTCGAGTCACATATACCAATCAACTCAGCTCGACGAATTGAGGTGATGTCTGTGTGTGTGTATGTGTGTGTGTATGTGTGTGTGTATGTATGTGTGTATGTGTACAAAAAAACTCACATCATTTTTTGGCAGTAAACCTCAACCGATTTTAATGACCGACGGTTCATTCGACGCGGAATCTGGTCCCATTGTTTCCTATTGAAAATGGTTCGGATCGGTCCAGCCGTTCCGGAGTTATGTCCATTTAGGTGTTCCGGACCGGTGCCCCTGGAAGGGGCCAGACATGAAAATGCAACAAACTCATGCATGCGACCCATCTAACCACGGCATTTGCTATTATCAGATGAATGGTAAGCAGGAAAATAGTCTCAGACCATATCTGAACCGGAAGTGTTCCGGAACCGGTGCTGGGTGTCCCACCGGAAGTGGGCGAATATAAAATTGAATATAACTCATTCATGCGACACATCAAACACCGGCATTTTCAGTAGCCTGATGAACGGTTAGCAAGAAAATTGTATCAGACCATATCTGAACCGGTTGTGTTCCGAAACCGGTTCCGGATGTCCA
The DNA here is from genome assembly GCF_035046485.1 of Aedes albopictus. NCBI lineage: Eukaryota > Metazoa > Arthropoda > Insecta > Diptera > Culicidae > Aedes > Aedes albopictus. Next base: position 67,202,931 of record NC_085138.1, on the reverse strand, counting down.
GCAGGAAGTGGCCAAATATAAAAGAGAACCAAACCCATGCATGCGACACATCAAACAGCGGCATTTTCGATAACCTGATGAACGTTTAACAGGAAATTAGTATCAGACCATATCAGAACCGGTAGTGTTCCGGAACCGGTTCCAGGGGTCCCGACGGAAGTGGCCAAATATAAAGTGAACCAAACCCATGCATGCGACACATCAAATCATGGCTTTTCCTATAACCTGATGGCCGGTTATAAAGGAAGTAGGCTCAGACCACATTGGGGACTGCCGGTTGTATTTCGGAACCAGTTCCGGGTGTCTCCCCGGAAATGGCATTATATAAAAGTGAACCAAACCCATGCATGCCGCACATCAAACAGCGGCTTTTTCGATAACCTGATGAACAGTTAGCATGAAAATAGTCTCAGACCATACCTGAACCGGTCTAGTTCCGAAACCGTTTCCGGGTGCCCCAACAACGACCCTTAAGGGTCGTGAGTTCAAATCTCACCTGAGCTGTGGATTTTTTCCCAATTTAACCAAGCATTTACCCATCTGTACATATGTACGTTGAGTTATTTGAAGTTCATAATTGACCACACGGACTGGTATTACCGAAATTTTGCACTTTGAGTGAGGGCCTTTTTTATGTTCATTGACCTTCGTCCTATCGCTCGTGTTGTGTGTAAGAGGTAACGGTAGCGCATGAATTTAACAAAGCAAGCTGACACCCGACTGCGGCACCGAAATGAAGGTAGTGAAAAGTGTCTAATGTTTACAAGACTGCTTGCCTCAAACTGGCTATAACTTGAAAATGGGCAAGCTTAACGCAGCTCTTTAACCCTCATTCGAAAGATTATTAAATTTTCTATTAAAAAGATCTTTGAATCTATTGGTTTAGTTAAATAGTTTTCTAAAGCAAATAAGCTCAAAAGTAGTGTATGGTTTTGTAAATTATCTTTGAAAAATGTGGAGCGGACCTGGTGTGATGGTAAGAACACTTGACTAACACGCAGAGGACCTGGGATCGAATCCCACTCCCGACAAACTCACAAAATGTGAGTTCTTCCTTCGGAAGGGAAGTAAAGTGTGAGTCCCGAAATGAACTAGGCTAAAGATCTCGTTAATACAAAAAAAAATTGAAAAATGCGAAATGAATTTTAATTTTCTCTTAGGCAAATTTATGACCCCTGTTCCGTTCTACAATTCGTTCTTTGACATCAAACGTCTAGCTCCTCTCGTGTTCTTGTAATTCCGAATTCAACATCGTATATCAGATCATGAATTTGCAACTGTAAAGGTAAGCACTTTTTTGCACACTGTGCCGCTGGAGCAAGTGCACGCTGGTATACCATTTTGCATCGCGCTCACAGTCTTGATCATATGCCGAACCACTGCTGCAGTGGTTATGAAATAAAAAGACAACGCCGCCGATGTGCGATGTAAGAAAATATAGGTTTGCACTCACGAACCTAATACCCTGCATTAGAGACTATCGGTAGTATTCTGGAACCGGTTTCGGGTGTCCCAACAGAAGTGGCCAAATCTGAAAGTGAACCAAAGCCATGCATGCGACACCACAAATCACGGCTTTTTAGGTAACATGATGTACAGTTGACAAGAAAAAAGTCTCAGACCATATCAGTGTTCCACGGAACCGATTCCGTCTGTCCCGCCGGAATGATTCAAATGTAAAAGAGAATCAATGACATGTCACATGATTTATTCGGTAACCTAATGAACGGTTAGCAAGAAATAGTCTCAGATCAAATTTGGGACAACAGATCCTTTCCGGGAACCGATTTTGGGTGTCTCGTTAAGTGGTAAATTATAAAACTCTACCGAACCTATGCATGCGACACACTAAATCGCGGCTTTTTCAATAACCAAATTTTAACAGCTAAGCTCAAAGTCTCAGACGCATATTTGGGAGAACCTTTTTGCGTGACGTACTAAATGGATGCTCCCTGAGTGATTAAGCTAGGATGCACAATATTCTCACAAATATAGCACATTTTAGGCTATATTTTATTGACCGTTGAAAATAAGAACGTAAGGTAGTAAATATAGTGAGACGTTTGTTTGTATGTGGGTTTAATCGCTTGCATTGATTTTATTTACTTTCGTAGCTCCGGCGAAGTACCAAACGCTGGTTGTGCAACCCTACCGGCAGTCTCTAATGTGGTATGAGCCTATTTTTTAGTTAACCGTACCTCAGGTTATTAAAAAGCCGTAATGTAAAATCGCATGGTACATTTGGTTACTTTCGATACGGTACCCGGTAGCCGGAACAGGTTTCGGAGCACTACCGGGTCTCCCAAATATAGTCTGAGACTATTTCATTGCTAACGTGCATTAGGTTACCTGAAAACACGATTAGTTTTATCTTATACTTGGGTATAGATCACTTTTACATTTGACCACTTCCAGTGAGACACCCAGAACTGGTTTCGGGACACTATCGGTTGTCTAAAATATGATCTGAGGCTATGTTCTTACAAATCGTTCATTGTGTTATCAAAAAAGCTGCCATTTCATGTACTGTAAAACCCTGCGTATTCATTCTCTTTAATACGACTTTTTTAATTCGACAATGTCACAGTGTAATACACTGTAAATACAAATGATCCAATATTGTGTTGTTACTCACACCCGCAGCGGCTCCTCGTACAGCTGCTACTTCCGGAAGTTCAAATTCGTCGGTGGTTCAAATTTGATGCTTTCCGACACCTGATCCTTTTTGTGATCAACCGCAGTGAACTTCGGAAGCCAACAATCGTAAAAGGAACAAGCTATCAATTCGTACCACCACAATATCTGTAGGATTTGTGTCTAAAACCAAATCCTACAAACTAAACAAATACTAAAATATAGTTAGTTTATCGAATTAAAAGTTTAACCAGGTAATTTCACAACAATTATTGGCATGGTTTATGGTACCACACGCCTGGGTTTGGTTCAATTTCACATTTTACCACTTTCGGTTTACATTTTACCACCTACCGATTGTCCCTGATGTGGTCTTAGACTAGTTTCATACAAATTTTTAATCAGTTTTCCTAAAAAGTCGCGAATTGATGTACTGCATGTGGGTGTGGTTCAATTGTGCATTTCGCCGGTTCCGGCGAGACACTCGAAACTGGTTCCGGAACACTACCGTTAGTCTTAAATGTGGCTGAGACTATTTTCTTGCTGACCGTTCTTCGCGCTATCGAAGTAACCGTTATTTAATATGCTGCGTGTATGTTTTTGGTTCTGTTCTACATTTGACCACTTTCGTCGGGGAACCTAGAACCGGTTTCGGCACGCTATTGGTATTCCAAAGTATGGTCTATGATTTTTTTTCTTGTTGACCGTTCATCAGGTTACCTAAAAAGTAATTTAATGTGTCACAATTATGGGTTTCGTTCTCCTTTACATTTGATCACTTACGATGGGGCACCCGTAATCGGTTGCCGAACACTATCGGTTGTCCCAAATATGGCCTGAAACTTTTTTTTTGACAAATCGAGATACCTAAAAATCTGCGATTTGATGTGTTGCATGCATGGGTTTGGTTCATATTTGGCCATTTCTGGCGGGACACCCAGAACCAGTTCCGGACACTACCGGTTCGGATATGTTCAGAGAAAATTTTCCTGCTTACTGTTCATCAAAATATCAAAAAAGCTACTATTTGGTATGTCGCATGCATGGGATTGGTTAATTTTTATACTTGGCCACCTCCGACGGGACATCTGGAACCGGTTCCGAACACTACCGGTTCCGATATGGTTTGAGAATGCTTTCCTGGCTTACTGATCATCAGATTATTTAAAAAGCCGCGGTTTGATATGTCGCATGCATGGTTTTGGTTCAACTTTATATTTGGCCACTTCCGGTGGACACCCGGAACCGGTTCCGAAACACTACCGGTTCAGATATGGTCTGAGAATATTTTCCTGCTAACTGTTCATCAGGATATCGAGAAAGTCACTATTTGATATGTCGCATGCAAGGGCTTAGTTCACTTTTTTTGATTGGCCACTTCCGGCAGGATACCCGGAACCGGTCCCGGAACACAACCGGTTCCGATATGGTCTGAGACCATTTTCCTGCCTATCGTTCATCAGGTTATCAAAAAAGCCGCGGTTTGCTATGTCGCATGCATGGGTTTAGTTCACATTTTTGTTTGGCCACTTCCGGCGGGACACCAGGAACCGGTTCCGGGACACTACCGGTTCAGATATGGTCTGAGACCATTTTATGGTTACCATTCATCAAGTTATCGAAAATGCCATAATATGATGTGTCGCATGGATGGGTTTGTAGCGTTTTCATATCTGGTCCCTTCCTGGGGTACCGGTCCGGAACACCTAAATGGCCATAACTCCGGAACGGCTGGACCGATCCGAACCATTTTCAATAGGAAACAATGGGACCAGATTCCGCGTCGAATGAACCGTTGGTCATCAAAATCGGTTGAGGTTTACTGCCAAAAAGTGATGTGAGTTTTTTTGTACACACTCACACATACACACACACACACACATACATACACACACACACACATACACACATACAGACATCACCCCAATTCGTCGAGCTGAGTCGATTGGTATATGTGTCACGTCGCTCCGAGCCTTCTATCAAAAAGTCATTTTTGGAGTGAACATATAGCCTATATATGCCTATATATAGGGACGTGACGTAAAATAATTCTGTCAACTTTTTCATTTGAGGTAACTTAGTTTAGACATTTATTAAAATATCGCTTAAGCTTTCGCGACCCACTAAAAATCAGCCCGCGACCCACCAGTGGGTCGCGACCCATAGTTTGAGAAACGCTGGTTTAAATGACTGTGATCTCTAACAAGACTGATCACGACTTATCGACATCCTGATGGAAAAATAGGGTCAGACCCGGTAGTGTTGCGGGTTCAGCTGTGGCTTTGAAAGTGGTTAAAAGTAAAAGTGAATCAAACTCATACATGCGATATATCAAATCGCGGTGATTAGGTAAAGGTGAAAAATAAGCAATAAAATAATCTCAGACCATAATTGGGACAACCGGTAGTGTCATGGTCCATGACTCATGGAATCAGATTCGGCTATCCCACCGGATATTACCAAATATAAAAATGAACCAAGCCCATATATACGACACATCAGATCGCTGATTTTTTGATAATCTAATGAACGGTTAGCAAGAAAATAGCCTTAGATCACATTAGAGACTAGCTGTTGTGTAGCAGAACCAACGTTCATGTGAAAAATTAAATCGTGGCTTTGTTCAATGGCCTGATATACGTTAGGTATGAACAGCAGTGACGAATCGGTCTAAGTTCACATATATGAAAGAGAACAAAATATAGACAAAACTAAAGCGATCTCACCAAATCGTACCATTTCAGATTCCTAAGGTGTAAATTTATAGCAGGATGGGTCAACGTTGAATGGAAAAATAAGAATTTGATCGCGTCAACAGAAGATGGCGGCTGTTTTAAGTAATTTTGTGCTCTAAAAATATGTAAAATAAGTGTGTTTGGTATGGGAAATATGTTCGGAGTCCACCAGAGTATCCAAGATAGAGGTCCAAAATCCAAGATAATGGCCCAGTATTCAAGTAAGTGCCTATTTTATAGGATTTTTACCTCTTGCATAATGGACATAGTTTATATGGAAATATGTTCAGAATTCAACATTTGTAATCAGAAAACCCAAGCTGTCCACTGTTTCACAAGGTCTGCAATATGACTATAGTTTGAATAGGGAAGAATGCCGGTCTTCGTCCAAAACTGATAACCAGAAAATCATAAACGACATGCCAAAATTCAATACGGCGACTATTTTATGTAATTTTAGGTCCAAAAATGAATACCAGGACATCAAAGATGGTGTCTCAATGTTCAAGATGGCGGTTAGTTTAGTTGGGGTAGATATCCGGAGTCATAAAATGATGACCGGAAAATCTGAAATGACGTTTCAAAATTTTGCGGCTTCATGACACTTATGTATATGGTTTGAATTTTGTTTTATAATTTCTGAATATTGGATGTTATGCTAATATAAAATGTATCCATATTGAGTAGATTTAGCAAGCAGTTTTCATTTTGTATTTATGTCAATGTCGTCAACATGCCGCTTGAGTTTTGTTGAAAGGATATTTTAAAGCACGAGAAAGGCACCATCACCGCTAGGTGGATTAATTAGGGTTTTTGTGTATGCAGTGACGAAAATGAGAGCAGAATTTCAGAGCGAGTGAAGTCTAGTGCTTGTACCATATATTTTAAAAATATTCGAAAGCATGTAAAATTTAGTTTGGTAAAGTAAGTTTAATTTGTCAATTTCTTGAATTTGCTTTGGCTGACCAAGCCATGTGGAAATTACAAATGCTTTGACATCCATGTACAAAACAGAAACATATTTTTGATGAACATATTGAGATTTGAATTATGAAAAGAAGTCCACGTACTCCAGTGGGACTCGAACCCACGACTCCCAATTTACTGGACGGGCGCTTCTATTCCTTCAAGCTATGGAGTCACTCGACTATCTCCGTCGCCAGTAGTCGTAGAACTAAATTTGATTCCACAGTCGCACATGGTTTTGCTTCTTTTCACAATCCTAATCTCTTTCAGATGTGATTAGACTTACAACTAACATATACACATACACATTACACTGTTGTGCACATGTATGTCAAAGCAGGAGTGGAAATAATTTTTAAATTGTCGTGAGCTTCGAGCATTGTCGCCCTAACACTTATTGGTATGACTTATCAGTGTGCCGTCAGACTCGGCCGATCTATTATGGTGAGGGTGACCGTAGCACCTTACAAATGTCAATTTATTGATTTAGCTTGGGTTGACCAAGCCATCTGACGGAGATTTGGATTGTGCACCGTGTGCGACCGTGGAATCAAGTTTAGTGCTACGCCTACTGGCGTCGAAGATAGTCGAGTGACTCCGTAGCTTGAAGGAATAGAAGCACCCGCCTAGCGAATTTGGGAGTCGTGGGGTCGAGTCCCATCGGAGTATGTGGATTTCTTTTCATAATTCAAATCTCAATTTATTCATCGAGCACATGTTTCTGTTGCGCACATGGATGTCAAAGCATTTTCAACATTGTATTATTAAAACATTATACATGAACTATTTTAACATCGACAGTTAATTCCATCGGATGGAATGCAGTATCATGAGTAAACACAACAAAATATGGAGTAAATTCTCATTAATCTTCACTACTGCATGTGATCCGTTTTTGCTCCGAATAAATATATCATTGTACGAAGAGCCGTCCTTCAACCGAAATTAAATGTAGGTATGCTCCTGTACTGCATGCAATGTGCATATGGCCTCATCTCATCCAACATCCCCCATTCTAACCGTCTCAACGCCGCGCCGGCTCCTCGTTCTGACGAGAATTTAAAACTGCACATTTCCCAACCTCCTCCTAGACAAACTACATCCGTTCGTCTTCTTCTATTTATTACCAACTATGTATCCCTTCAGCGGAACGCGCCACCACAAGCCCCGGAGGGAACCTCATTCTGGGAGAAGATTTTTTCGCGCATATCCCGGCGCGCGGTTCGTTTCCTTCCAAAATCCCCGGCAGTCTCTTTACATTGCATATGCAGCAGCTTCCGCGCTAGGAGGACTGAATAAACATTCCTCTATGCCCCCAACCCCAATCTGTCTCGCGGACCGCGCCACGACGACCGGACTATCTTTCTTCTTGAAACTGCTGAATATGCATCCCAACCCACCGCAGTAGAGCATTATCCATATGGCACTGTACTGTGTGCCTTCGGTGTCGCCGGCTCTAGTCTCCTCGTAATGCACGCTACATATGAGGAAATATTTTCATTTCATTTCGTCAAGCTGCCCACCCTCACCATGCAAAGCCTCCCGCCACAGCCGCCACCAAGGACTGCAGTTTTCTCAACCGAAAATGGAAAATTATCCGGCTTCAGAAGAGGAGTTTCCTATTTCACTCCTTTATTTTTTCTCTGTATCCATTTCAATCTTTATCTCCTTTGTCTGGTGTGGACTCCCAGGGTTACCGAGGCAGCAGGAAACGGAAGCAGCCTGTTAGAAGCAGTTTACTTTGAGCAGATGAACTCTCTTTTTCTGCGGAAGAACCTCAGCGCAAAAAAAAAAGAACTGAGGGAATGAATTTCAAAAGCAAACGATACATTGTAGTAGAGTTGGGATTGAGTTCCATATGCAGAATTTGGCTTCTGCGAATGAAAGGTTTCAGCTACAAGCAGTTGTGGGGTTAGTCTTCCGGGAAATCTTTACATGTGAAACGTTGTTCGAGCCTCAAGGCAGATGAAATGCAAGCCAAGCGAGCGAAAATTCTAGTTCAAATGGGAAGCTACAGTGCAGTGGTACATTGTATCTGCTTGGGAAACTACAATATAGCTAACTTGCAAATAAGGTATTGTACCATATGGGCAGATGTACCTATTTTGGGCACTTGTCGCTATAACTAAGTCAATTTCAAACCGATTGATTTGAATTTTTGTACATAGTTAGATACCGTACGTGCCTAACTCTATACAAAATTTCAAATCAATCGGATTGAAATTGACTTAGTTATAGCGGTAAGTGCCCAAAATAGGTACACCTGCCCAAATGGTACAAGACTCTACGTAACATTTGACCATTTATTTTGTTCAGTATTGTCATGGTAGAATCAGAGCCAGTTACTCAAGGTTTTACAATTTCAGTGCCCCCTATGCTGGTACACCCCTATGGAAATGACTTCAATTTACGATCATTCCGTGAAAACTTCCTTCGAATTATTTCTTTTTGCGATGTTTTTTTTTGTAATCACCGAAAACGACAATTAAAGGAGAAATTTTTCACAAAAATTTAAAAAATCCTCTTGAGGTTTCTTCAAGAAATTCAGATTTTTTTTTCATATGTTCAGCGGTTTTCTCAGTTATTAATTTAGAATTCCCACTATCAAATTATCAAGAGATTCATCCGGAAGTTCCCACAGCGGGTTCTCCATAAGCTCCTTCAGATATTGCTGAAAAAATGTTTACGGAGACGCATACTCTCAGCAATTCCTGCAGAAATTACTACAGAAACTATTCATGGACACTTTTCTTCAAGAAATTCTTCGATGAATACCGGGAGGGTTTTCATGTTAGAAGATTTTTTTCAAAAGCTATTTTTTTCAGATTTTTTTTCTGTGGCCCATAAAAGAATTGGTTCAGGGAAAAGAAGCCTGTTTGTGCAGGATTTTATACGGTTTTTTTCCTGTCAGTACTCTAGGGATATTTATGCATTGCTCTGTTCGGAAATTTCTTGAAAACTTCTTCTAAGAATTTCACCACAGGTATACTACAGAGTTCTTCCAAAGATTAATTCAGAAACCCCTCCAGGGATCCCTCAGAAATATATATATATAAGTTATCGCATCAGTTTGCCACAACTCCGAAGAAGCCATGCTTAGCCAACTAGATGACATCCAACAACAACAACAACAACAGTTAGCAACATCGCTAGCAACTTTGAACGAGCCACACAACGGACGATGAGCAAGATCAGCAGTTTCCACGGAATCCACACCTGTCTTCATCTTTACTGAAACCAGCATGTCAGCATCGCGCCACCGGACGACGCGATCCAATTACGCATAAGGTAAATTAGCCAGGGAACCATTCCTCTTCCTAGCCAGGCCTTTGTAAGCTTAAAATAATAAAACGACAATCAGTCTTTACTCGGTAGTCAACCAGTGCGGTTCAACTATTCTTTTCTTTTTAAAAACACCGATTCCGAAGTCCAGCGTTTAACTTATGTATATTTTTTGTTTTTATTAATGTGTATTTGAACTCAAATGCTAATTCTACACACACTCAGAAATATATTGAATATTTAATTTATTACGTTAGGGGCTGTCCATAAACCACGTGGTCATTTTTTTGGGACTTTTCAACCCCCCCCACGTGGTCATTTGTCCATACAAATTTTTTAATTTGTCCATACAAAATGGTCATTGGCCGAAACCCCCCCCCCCATTGCCACGTGGTTTATGGACAGCCCCTTACTTCAAGAATTCCACCAGTATGTTTGTCTGAAATTTCTGCAAATATTTTTTTAGCAGTTTTTTTTTCAGAAACCCGCGAAAATCGATTGTACGACATTTCCCCGAAAACCAGTTCCCCGAATGAAGTTTCCCCGAAAGTTTTTTCCCCGAATGTACCATTTCCCCGAAAAATGTTTCCCCGAATATACCGTTTCCCCGAAAAGATTATTGCATATGCCATTTAACATTGACCTAATGCACAACTAGGGGCATCCGGTCTTTAGGACGAAGTACGCTTAGCCAAAGTGCGTCAGACCGAAGTACGTTAAGACGAATGGGTTGCGAAGCTGAAGTTCATAGGGTAGAGTGGGTCAGTAGTCCGTCTTCTTAATTTTCTACATAAACGATGTTAAAATTTGTTTTCAAAGGCCTAGAAGATGTTTGAGTGCCTTGAGTGTTTTACATTCCTCGAATCTAGGGAATACTACGGATACTGGGATATACTTCCATGATTTTACAATATTCTTTTATCCTTTTCCCTTTTCTCACATAGACGATTTCTTGATGTTGATGTTATACTGTTACTGAAGAACTGATTATCAACCCAACTAACATGTTGATAGACAATTAGTCTTGTAGAGGTTTTGAAAACCGCCATAAATATTTCTATCTATTATTTTGGTTTTATTATGGTTCTAAGAACCTCTCTAGTGTATTTGACTTAACAATGTTACTTGGGAAGTGATCACTTTGCCATCATTCCATCTAATAATTTCGCCTCTTTTTGTTGTAATATTGCATAGCTTATTGACGGTAGTAATTTATCAAACCACTGACTGTCCCATGACAGATTACCCTTCTTTGAGAAGTCGGCTATTCTTTTAAGTCTCTCTCTTTCTCTTTCTCCTTGGCGTAACGTCCTCACTGGGACAAAGCCTGCTTCTCAGCTTAGTGTTCTATGAGCACCTCCACAGTTATTAACTGAGAGCTTCCTCTGCCAATGACCATTTTGCAAGTGGCAGGCGCGAAGATACTCTATGCCCAAGGAAGTCAAGGAATTTTCCTTTACGAAAAGATCCTGGACCGACCGGGAATCGAACCCGTCATTCTCAGCATGGTCATGCTGAATACCCGTGCGTTTACCGCCTCGGCTATATGGGCCCATTCTTTTAAGTATTGGGACATATATATATGATCAAACTGTCCGGCGTAATGATACTTTCGGCCTAATGATTACAGCCTAACGTACTTCGGCCTGACATACTTCTTCCTAAAGATCCAGCAGCGTCTTTTTGGCTAGATAGATAACCTTTCATTCAATAAAATTTTCCTTCTTTCAAACATAGGCTGTTCTTTCAAGTTGAACAGCTCAATCAATCATCAGTAATTTGACTGCTGCTATATTTTTTTTTTGATCGACTGTTCTAGTAGGTATCTATAGGCATTATAGTAGACATCTTCATCAAAGATTCTCCCTTCTTTCATCATATACTGTTCTTTCAAAATATTGCCGGCGGTCTAACTACTAGTATGTTCTGTAGAAATGTCAATTCTAAATGCTACTTCGGTCATGATTGATCCATTGATTTACAAAAAAACTGAAGAGTGCTTAGCTTTAAATCTGTTTGTCAAGCACAGTGTCTTTTGTTTTAAAGCCAGTTAATGCACATTAAAATTGTGCTCATGGACTTCCTTCGCTAGCAAGAATACTTTAAGACTTAAAGTTGAAGTCATCTGGATCATGTGTTTTACAATGACAATGAACTTTAGCAGATTACTACTACAATCACGATTACTCGTTTTAAAGGTATTATGTGTTTGAAGGGCGTTTTCATCGATTGAAAATTTAAAAATAAATAGAAAGAACAGCCTATGAATGAAAGAAGGGAAAATTATGATGAGCGTGTTCTTAATTGAGTGCCATGTTATTTTCAATCAGCACAACAGAAAAGAACGACCCATATTTAAAAAAAAAAAGCAAACCTCATTGGAGCATCATGAAGAACATTATATCTCGAAGAATTCATGGTAAGAGGGAATACACAATATCAATGAGATGTGAAAGTTTCCATGATCTTGATATCTTTCTAAAGACTACACATAAGCACACTTTCTGCTCAGGCTAACTTTCTGCTACTTCGTTTCAATGACTAATTCAGACAATGGAATTAATAAAGAAAATGATTAGAAACCAGTACTAAAAATAGTATTATAAATATTTCGGGGAAACGAGACATTCGGGGAAATGGTACATTCGGGGAAACGGTACATTCGTGGAAACGGTTCGTTCGGGGAATCGTTTTTCGGGGAAATAACTTTCGGGGAAACTTCATTCGGGGAACTGGTTTTCGGGGAAATGTCGTACAATCGCGAAAATCGCCATAATTTTACGAGCAATTTTTCTACAAATAGCTTCCACAGCTTGTGCAGAATTTTCTAATAATTTTTTTTTCTTGAAATTAAGGATGTTGGATATCATGTCCTCTTATCTCTGGCAATCATCGATCCACCACCATCGTGGTCACTCACCGCGTGACGATCAACCATCGATCGGTCAGTGCACACATTGACCGGCTAGACCTACGTGTGTAAGGCACCGTTTGCTGTGCGATATCATCCACATCTACTTCGACTTTGACCGACAGAGACGAGAGAGGGATTATTATGATCTATATCTACAGCGTTGACTACAGATAGAAACACTGGCCGAGGCAGTGTTTATCGAGCCATCACCGCAATCGGGCGCGTACCATTTTTTCCTCACGGCAACAAACTACGTCGCCGTCGTCGATTTGTGTCCTGTGTAGTTCAATGTATTGTGTGTTAGTTAAGATAATAAATTGAATAGACCTAAGTTAAGTTAATAAAGTGCATGTTTATTCGAACCTGAAGATCAAATACATAATAATTTAAACTACCGGTTGAGTGTCTAGTGATTTGCTCCCGAGACTAGTAGTGCAAGTGTAGATCGCGTTTGGGAAGCAAAATAAAACCCCAGAACCGAAAAAGAACTATTTGGAACTGGAACGACCACAACGAAATTGAGTAAAGTTCCAAACATGGTCCTTCGAACCGGATGAGCGTCGAAAGGAATCCGCTCAAGCCAGTATATCATTGGAGTCAACTGTTCTGCTGCCTTCGCGCCCGTTATGAGGAATTGCATGGCGAACGCGCCATCTCATCATCGATGCTATTCATTGGAATAATAATATAAGGCATTTTCATGCCTCACGTAGGTGAGTGCAATTCCTATTGCTTTAACTTGTGAGAAAAGTTCTACCGTGATCCCATTTTGCATGTCTTCTAATTGCTGTGCAACTGCTGTGTGTGGGTGGCCGTGACGATTTCGAGCCTTTGCGAACCCACTGGTGAAGCGCCCAAGGGTTAATTTGCTGTACATCAAGTCAAGCACCCTCTGAGGATCCGTCGATGACCCCGAGACTGGACCACTGTGCCATCGCTGCAGTGTGAATCAAATTAGTGAAACGTACTGCCATCACATGAGAAGTTGTCCGTCAACAAGAGTTGCTATTTTCAACCCGTGCGAGGAGCAGATTCAAATACCATACAAGGCAATAATTTGCCTGATATCAGGTAATTAGGGTTTCAATCAACTATACCCGATTTGCGTGGTCTACGCGGTTCTTTGGTTTTAGATTCCGCCACTGATCGTCGACATGTCTGCTGCTGAGAGGAAATTACGCGGTTTGAAGAATCGCAAACGCAGCATCCTCTCATCGTTAGCCGGAGTTAGAAACTTCGTCAACAATTATCAAGACGACAGAGACAAGCGCGAGGTGCCCGTACGCCTTGAGAATTTGATGGACCTGTGGACGGAATACAACTCCGTACAGGGTGAGCTGGATATGCTGGAAGAATCCGACGAAGCTTTGGAGACGTACTTGAAGGAGCGGACAGAGGTAGAGAAATTGTACTACATAGCGAAAGGTACGTTACTCCAACTACATCAGACCGAGCCGGCACCTGCCCGTGCTGATACGAATCAAGTTTCGCACCTCAAGTTACCAAATATTAAACTGCCCATTTTCGATGGAAACTTTGAGACCTGGCTCAATTTCCACGATTTATTCGTATCGCTCGTGCATACTTCGACCTCCTTGTCGACGATACAAAAGTTTTACTACTTACGCTCCTCATTGGCTGGTGAAGCGTTAAAATTAATTCAAACCATTCCAATAAGCAACGAACAGTACCCGGTAGCTTGGAATTTGCTGGTCAATCACTATCAAAATGACCGGCGCTTGAAACGAACTTACGTTCAGTCACTATTCGAGTTTCCTTGCCTGAAGCGAGAGACGGCCGTGGAATTGCACAGTCTTATCGAAAAATTCCAGGCCAATGTCAAGGTGTTAAAGCAATTGGGCGAACGCACTGAGCATTGGGATGTACTGCTGATTCACCTTCTCAGTACACGGTTAGATTCCGTCACGAGGCGCGATTGGGAAGAATACGCGGAGGCGAACGATGTGAACAAGTTCCAGCAATTGATTGAATTTCTTCAACGACGAGTCAACGTGTTGGAAACGGTTGGCGGAAGGTCAGTGGAGACATCGGTATCAGTGAAGAAGTTCAACGCACCTCGAGCTGCCAACCACGGTGCTTCTCAGTTTGGATCCTGGCAGTGTCCAGCTTGCCCCGGCAAGCATCCCCTCTATGCGTGCGGAGAATTCTTCAAAATGACAGCCGACGAGAAGGAGCAACAGGTTCGACGCAACAGGCTTTGTCGAAATTGCCTGCGGCGAGGGCACATGGCCAAGGAGTGTCCATCCGAAAGCAGTTGTCGTAAGTGCAGAGGACGACATCACACACTATTGTGCTACGCTACAAGACCGGAGGGCAGCAGTCAATCAGCAGCCGTCGCACATTCAAACCAGCCATCCAGCAATGACGAACCACTCTCATCCACCCCCGCAGCGCATACGGGCATCACCAGCTGCACTTCTCGAGACAAATCACGAACGACGGTCCTGTTGGCTACAGCGATCATCGTCATGGAGGACAACAGCGGGAACGAGCATCCAGTACGCGCCTTGCTGGATTCAGGCAGCGAATGTTGCTTCGCAACGGAGCGACTAGCACAGCGAATGCAGATTTCTCGAAGCAGAGTTAATTTGCCGATAGCAGGAATCGGCGAAGCGGCCACCGAGGTCCGCTGCAAGTTCCAGTCCACGATAAAATCAAGGATTTCCAATTACAGCGCTACAATTGAAACATTCGTCCTTCCCAAGGTTACCGTCGATTTGCCATCGATCTCTGTCGATGCGTCGAGCTGGTCACTTCCAACAGGAATTCAGTTAGCCGATCCGTCTTTCTACCAATCTGGGACCATCGATGTTGTGCTGGGAGCGGAAGTGTTCTTTGACTTGTTTAGCGTTGCGGGGCGCATTTCATTAGGCGAGTCGCTTCCTTGTCTCGTGAATTCCGTCTTCGGTTGGATAATCAGCGGAAAAACATCTCAAGGGCAGTCAAGGCCTTCCATAGTTTGCAACGTCGCCACTACTGCCGAGCTACAACGCAACATGGAGCGTTTCTGGGCGATTGAGGATGACTCGGCAATTGTTCCTTCTGCAGCTGAAGCCTATTGCGAGAAGTTCTTCTCTGAAACCACTGTTCGCGGTGAGGACGGACGGTACATGGTGCGCGTACCGTTCAAGGAAGACGTTCTGAGAAAAGTAGATCGCAATAAACGCACTGCATATCATCGTTTTCGCTTGATTGAGAACCGACTAGGACGAGACCAGCAGTTAGCCGACGAATACACGAAGTTTATGGATGAGTACGAGGAGTTGGGCCACATGGAGCGAATTGAAAACATGGAAGCAGTGTCTGGACCTGCCTACTATATTCCGCATCATCCAGTGATTAAAGAAGATAGCACCACCACCAAGGTCCGCGTCGTCTTCGATGCTTCGTGCAAGAGCGCTAGTGGAGTTTCTTTGAACGATGCCATGCTGGTTGGTCCCGTCGTTCAGGAGGATTTGAGGGCAATCACGATGAGATCCCGACTTCATCCGATCATGCTAATCGCCGACGTTGCCAAAATGTATCGGCAAATCTTGCTGTTTCCCGAAGACCGCCGATTTCACCTAATCTTCTGGCGCCGATCTCAGACAGACCCGATCCAAACCTTCAGATTGAAGACTGTAACCTACGGAACCGCTTCAGCACCGTATCTTGCTACCAGAGTACTGAAACAGATCGCTCTTGACGAGGGCGCGAATTATCCAGCCGCAGCTCAGGCGGCTATCGAAGATTTTTACGTTGACGACCTTTTTTCTGGAGCAAACACTGTCGCCGAAGCCATCGAACTTCGCGAGCAAATGGATGCCATGTTGAATTCAGCCGGAATGCAACTCCGAAAATGGGCGAGCAATTCTCCGGCAGTACTCGTAAGCATTCCTCCAGCCAACCGACCCATAGAACCGTCGGTGGACTTTGCCAAGGACCGGTCCATCAAAACTCTGGGCCTGCACTGGGAGCCCGGCTCGGATCAGTTGAAGTACGTCGTCCCCGAAGCCTCCGTCGTTCTAAACACCGTAGTAACGAAGCGCAGTTCCCTGTCCAACATCGCTAAGTTGTTCGACCCACTCGGTCTGGTAGGTCCTGTAGTAGTCGTTGCCAAGGTTTTCATGCAAGCACTGTGGGGTCTGAAGGACGAGAATAACAAACCGTAGGATTGGGATACAGAACTGCCAGACGAAATGAAACGCCGCTGGACCGAATACTGCTCCGAACTGCCCCGCTTGAACCAATTGCGCATCGATAGGTTTGTCCTGCTCCCCGATTCAACCTCTGCTGAGCTCCATTTCTTTTCGGACGCCTCTTTAACCGCCTATGGAACGTGTGCATACATCCGATCATCAAATGCTTGCGGTACAGTAAAGATCGCGCTACTGACGTCTCGATCAAAGGTTGCACCACTCAAGCAGCAAAGCATTCCACGTTTAGAGCTGTGTGGTGCACTTTTAGCCGCTAAACTTTACTGCGCTGCGTATATCTTCCAAGGCGTACTTCTGGGTTGATTCGACGACCGTTTTAAGCTGGCTCAAGGCAACACCGTCTACGTGGTCCACATTCGTCGGAAACCGCGTATCAAAAATCCAACAGATGACCGAGAACTGTGAGTGGAACCATATCGCCGGCCATGAGAATCCTGCTGATATAATTTCGAGAGGATTGCCAGCGGCGGACCTTATTCAGTCTCAACAATGGTGGCAAGGGCCTCCATGGTTTCAAAACGACAAGGAAACATGGCCAGTTCAAGTCAGCGAAGGGATCGATCAAGAAGCAACAAAGGAAGCTAGGAAGACTGCACTAGCTACAACTTCACCATTGCCAACATTCGTTGAAGAATACGTCGGACGATTCTCCAACTACCAAAACATGCTACGGATCACTGCTTATTGGCGACGATATTTCAGCAACTTGCGCCTACCTAAAACCAAACGAATTGTCCTCTCGCCACTCTCCACCGCCGAGATTCGTGGCGCCGAATTGGCTCTCATTCGACTGGTACAGAAAGACTCCTTTCCGGTGGAATTGAAGGCTGTCAGGGCAAAGCAGGCCATCTCATCTCACTCCAGACTTCGTTGGTTTCATCCAATCATCGACAAGGACAACATTCTCCGCATCGGCGGACGCCTCGATCGTTCAGTGCAACCTTTCGACTCCCGCCATCAGATTTTGCTCCCAGGATCACACCCATTCACGGAACTCCTTGTTCGGAGTCAGCATGAACGTCTTCTTCACGCAGCAGCTCAGCTTCTTACCAATACCCTTCGGCTGCGATTTTGGATTTTAGGAGGCAGAAACGTTTCTCGACGAATCGTTCACAAATGCGTCACGTGTTTCCGAGCAAAGCCGAAAGCCATTCAACAATTCATGGCCGAACTTCCATCGCAACGCGTCACTGCTTCGCGTCCGTTCTCCATCGTTGGGATCGACTTTTGGGGGCCGATCTATCTCAAGCCACGCCATCGCCGAGATGCACCACCGAAGGCATATGTTTCCGTATTCGTGTGCTTCAGCACAAAAGCCGTCCACTTAGAGCTGGTAGTGGACCTCAGTACGGCCAAGTTTCTCCAAGCCTTTCGTCGCTTCGTTTCTCGTCGTGGTCTGTGCTCAGATGTTTACACCGACAACGGCAAGAATTTCGTCGGTTCGGCCAATGAACTGCGGAAACTGTTGCGCGCCGAAGAGTTCCGGCATGCCATCGCCAGTGAATGTGCAAGTTCTGGTATTCGATGGCACTTCAATCCTCCTCGTGGCTCTCATTTCGGAGGACTCTGGGAAGCGGCAATCAAGTCGGCGCAAAAACATTTTGTTAGAGTGTTGGGAGACCGGAAACTAGCTTTCGACGACATGGAGACGCTTTTGGTCCAAATTGAAGGGTGTCTGAATTCTCGCCCGCTAACAAAGCTATCAGATGACCCGTCGGATCTCCATGCGTTAACTCCTGGCCACTTCCTCGTCGGAACTTCGCTACAGTCGGTCCCAGACGTCGATTACGAATCAACTCCAATGAACCGCCTCCACCAATGGCAGCAGATCCAGAAGATGCTTCAGGACGTCTGGAAACGCTGGCATGTAGAATACCTGCAAATGCTGCAACCCCGCAGTAAATGGATCAAACCACCTGTCGAACTGAAAGAGAACCAAGTAGTTGTCATCGTAGACGAAAATCAACCACCAATGCGCTGGCCTTTAGCTCGAATCCATGAGCTACATCCCGGAAGAGACGGTGTCGTCCGCGTCGTTACGCTGCAGACCGGCTCCGGCCGGCTTACCCGCCCCGTAGCCAAGATTTGTGTACTGCCAGTTCTAGCACCCAATGATGAAGAATCTTCCTCTACCAACGAAACGTCTTCACAATCTGCGTTGGACACCTTGTCTTCAGCAAGCCGATCTACGTAGAAGAATAAAATTCAAGGCCCTTAAACCGAAGGGTCCAGGTAAGGACCATTCCAAGTTCAATCACCTTTTCGTATCAGGCTTCCGGGTCTTACTCTTTCCATGTTTGAATCCGATCAACACGTCGAGAAACGCACCAACCAACGCATTGCTACAAGACCTTCCAACATCCGAGGTTTACGAAGAAGGCGGCCACTTATTAATACAAGGCTCTCTATTCAGAGGGTCCAGGTGAGGACCTGTCCATTCTCTTTCACCTAGTAGGAAAGGCCTACCGGTTGATTCTTTCTTTGCATGTCGTCTTCAAATCTTCATCACTTCACGACGAGGTCTTCGAGTACCATGGTCCAGAAATGGTTATTTCTGCGGAGGGCAGGATGTTGGATATCATGTCCTCTTATCTCTGGCAATCATCGATCCACCACCATCGTGGTCACTCACCGCGTGACGATCAACCATCGATCGGTCAGTGCACACATTGACCGGCTAGACCTACGTGTGTAAGGGGGCCTACACACCAGTCAAACGGTTGGTCAAACCTGGCCGCACGGTCGAACAACTCGCTCAGACTTGGGCTATGTTTGATTGTTTGTGACAAACATTGCGTCAATCGGAGCGAACTGTTTTTTGGCCACACGATGTTTGACCAACCGTTTGACTGGTGTGTAGGCCCCCTAAGGCACCGTTTGCTGTGCGATATCATCCACATCTACTTCGACTTTGACCGACAGAGACGAGAGAGGGATTATTATGATCTATATCTACAGCGTTGACTACAGATAGAAACACTGGCCGAGGCAGTGTTTATCGAGCCATCACCGCAATCGGGCGCGTACCATTTTTTCCTCACGGCAACAAACTACGTCGCCGTCGTCGATTTGTGTCCTGTGTAGTTCAATGTATTGTGTGTTAGTTAAGATAATAAATTGAATAGACCTAAGTTAAGTTAATAAAGTGCATGTTTATTCGAACCTGAAGATCAAATACATAATAATTTAAACTACCGGTTGAGTGTCTAGTGATTTGCTCCCGAGACTAGTAGTGCAAGTGTAGATCGCGTTTGGGAAGCAAAATAAAACCCCAGAACCGAAAAAGAACTATTTGGAACTGGAACGACCACAACGAAATTGAGTAAAGTTCCAAACAAAGGAGTTATCTTAGAATTCATTCAAATATTACGTAACGCAAAATTTACCAATTTTAGACCCCCTCCCTCGCCCACGTAACAAATTTTGTATGGGAAATTTTGTATGAAGCGTAACGCAGCGCTGGACCCCCTCTCTCCTTAGCGTTACGTAATATTTGAACGAACCCTTAAAAATTTCTTCGAGTATTTTCAACAGAAAATTTCAAAATTGAATTTTGTTAAGGAATTTCTCTAGAATTTTTTTAAATATTTCTTTTAGGAAGCTTATAAGGTATCATGCGGAGTTTTTAATTGGATTCAATCAGACATTCTCCTAGAGATTTTTTCTGAAATCGCTCCAGAAATTCTTTCAAGCAGTCTTCCATCAATTCAATGAGCACTATCTCGAAGAACTTCTAATAGAAACTATGAAAAAATATCAGAAACAACCTGAAGAAATATCTGAAAGAATCACAGGAATTATTTCTGAAGAAACCGTACGATCAACTTCTAAAAACCCTACAAACATAATAGATGACAAACAAGCCAAGAGCTGAAAGTCTATCAAATAAAGACAAATCAATCAATCAACAATAGATGAAGAAGCCGCTCTTAAGCTTGATTTTAAAAATTTGGTTGTTATTCAGCTGGCATTATTACTTTGGAACACATCCTTGTAGGAATTTCTGCACGACCCTGAAATAATTTCTCAAATTAGAAGAATCCTTATCGGATTTTTAAAGAAATTTTTAGAGAAAATTCTGAAAAATTTCATAGATAGATTTTTTTTTGAATTCCCTGACTAAAATTCCCGAAGAAATCCAAATATTTCTGAAAAGACTTTGAAGATATTTTCAAGGAATCCCTAAAGAAATAATGAATCTGAACAGGAATTTCTAAAAGAAGCCCAGGGAATTCTGAAAGAAAGAAATTTCCAAAGAAATCTCCAGTTGAATCCTTGTAGAAATCTCAGTAATTATTCTTAAATGAATCTCAGAGAAATCCACGGAAAAGATTTTTTGGAAAAGTTAATTGAGGAGTTTTTAGGAAAAATGTCATTTGACAAAATTGTTGGTGGATTTCTGAAAGTATTCTTAGAGCATCTGGGACGTATTTATGAACGAATATTTACCTATGGAAATACCAAAAAAAAAACGCCTAGATTAGCTTCTGTAAAGATTCCTAGGAAAAATACTTAAGATATAGCTAAGACAATTCGTGTAGACGTTCTCAGGAAAAAAAAATATGAAAAAATATGAACAAATAAAGAATCTGTGAAGGTGTGTTCAAAAGTCGTGGAAATGTGGCAGAAATTTCAGAGGAACTACAAGGAGTGTTTAAATGAATTCCTGAACGAATTCCTGCCTGAATCAATGAAAGTCATAATGCAAGGATCTCTCCAGGAATTATCACACGATTCTCTGGATAAATCCGTGAAGAAATTCCTTAAAAAAATATCTGAAAAACTTTTTGAAGAAATACCTGTTTTATATCTCTTTGGAGTTCCAGAGTTCAGAAGGATAACAGATTCCTTCAGAGCTCTGTAAGATTAAAAAAAAAATAACACTTAAACATTTTATAAAAAAAAAATCTTTGTAAATACTTCTGCAGGAAAAATATCTGTTTTTAAAATTTTGAAATTTTTGAAAGACTTTGTATACGAAAATCTAGAAGAATTTCTAAAGTAATCCATGGTAAAGCTTCATGAGAAACCTATGAAAGAATAGAAAATATTTAAAGGAAGCCAAGGTAAATTTTCATATAGAATTCATGGGAGAATTTCTGATGAATACGCTGGAGGAGATTCTGGAAAAAACCTTACTGGATTTAAAAACTGATTTCCAGGAAGAATTTCTTACGGAATCTTTGGAGCAACTTTGGAAAGAATTGTGAAAATTGTGGAGAAATCTCCAAAGTTGTTTCGGGCAGTTTTTTTTTAATGTCTGCACTGCCCATATTCGCATAGTTGACGTAAGCGCTACTGTAGTTTTCAACACACTTTTGAAATGTTAACAATGAATTCTGAAAAAATTAAGATTTTTTTCACGTTAACATCCATCTAGTGATTAGATCTTGCGCTCTATTGAATAAAACTGGTCATAATTATTCACATGTGATAGATATTAGCTTGTGAATGCGGGTATTACCAATGGTGGTTACGTCGACTATGCGATCATGGGCAGTGTATGAGTCTTTCAATAAACTTCTGAAGTATTTACTAGAGCATTTATGAAAAATAATTCTGCGGAGAAATTTCAGAAGCAATCCATGCCAGATTTTCTAAAATAATCTTTTAAGAAGTTTCGGGGGAAAACCAAGTTAGGGTCTTGTAAAATTTGGGCAGGTGTACCTATTTTGGGCACTTGCCGCTATAACTAAGTCAATTTCAATTCGATTCATTTAAATTTTTGTATATAGTTAGGTACGCATAGTATCTAACTCTGTACAAAATTGCACATCAATCGGTTGGAAATTGACTTAGTTATAGCTGCCCAAATGGTACAAGACCCTAAATATCTCAATCCTCGTAAGAAACTGAAGAAAATGCTGATGAAAATTGCTGAATTGCCCTGTGGTATATGAATTTCCGGGGAAATTTGTTCCGTGAATAAATTTCTGAAGAATTCCCGGAACGAGCTTCTAAAGTTCACCACATTTCAAAAAAGGAGGCAATTTTTCGTTAAGTTTTAGTTTTTAAATTTTAACAAATATGTGTGGTTCAATGTCTATACAGTAAGTACCATTCATAATGTTTCAAAAACGCCACGAAGGTTAAAATCGAAAGAAAGATGACAAATATATCAACAAATCATTTTTCCATGTTTTAAGATAGTGACCTCAAACTTTTGGCAGATAAATCATTTTGAGGGGTGAACCCAAACTTTTGGTCGATGACATCAACATTTAATTTACTTAATAACTTTTTTCCTAGATTGATTGGCCAAGTTCGGTAAAAAGCAGTTGAAAGCTAATAGAACATAGGTTATATTATCGATCTCATCTTAAAATTTGGTTGACCCTGCCGTAAGTATATTTTCATTTTCTAGAAAATTTGGCAACTTTGGGTTAAAATTACATACAAATATGTTTGTAAAAGTTTCAGCTGAATCATGTTCAAAGTTACTTTGACTTATTATCTTTTGAATGAGGCCTAGGGTTTTGAAATCGGACAAGAAGAGTCGGAATTGTTGTACCTTGTTTATTTAAAAACAGAAGTTTACAAAGAAATGCACGAAATGGTCAAACAATTGGTTTATTTTCATTCAATCTTAAGTAATATATTATAAACTAGCTGTACCCGGCAAGCTTTGTCTTGCCTACTGTGTTTTTTGACGTTTCAAGTTTCTATCCAAGACCATGTCCCCGGTCACAAAACGTATGGAAGATCAATTTTCAAAAACTCCCTATTTTTCCATGTTTTTTGCCTCATAAACCTTCCTTGGATGAAAACTAACAGAACAAAACCAAGACGATCAAAATCGGAGCTTCCGTTCGCAAGTTATTCGTGGTCCCACGTATGCCACTGCATTTTTATATATATAGATAGATGTATCTTGGTTTTGAACCACATTCATTTTTAGGGAACATCCATAAATTACCTCACACTTTTAGGGGGAAGGGGGTGACAACCCATACAAAAATCTCAGAGCTCTCATACAAAAGTTGTGACATTGGGGGGGAGGGGGTGTCGAAAATGGGATTTTTTTGCGTGACGTAATTTATGGACGCTCCCTTACATGATTTATTTGTAAAGAACGTTTAAATTATGAAGCAAGTAGTTCATGCTAGAAATTCGAACCAATGTATGTCATTTCAACCAGAATATAGTCTAGAAGATATTGATAGCTACAAGAAGACGTAATAGTTTTAAACGCTTTGATTTAAGCAATAGGTACCAACATAGTTCATCAAAACAATACTGAAATATGTACGTGGTTTCCTGAAGGTTTGCGACACTTTTCTCGATAAAAACATTGTTTTTGTAGATTTTAATTTGCACTCATTATGATACTTACATTAAAATCTTTGGAAACATTTCAGATGCAAATAACTGCAGAAAATCTCAATTTGGGACATTGTCAATACACTTGTTTTTTTTTGTCACGGGTCTAGTTTTTGCTATAACTCAGTCGATTTCGAGCTGATTCTTTTGAAATTTTGTAGGTAAATCAAAGTCAATTGGTTCAAAACTGACCGAATTACAGCAAAATAATGACACGTGCAAAAAAGAGTAGGGTTATTATGACATATTCAAATAAAATGCATGTTGAATTAATATGGCAACACATCCGAAAACGATCAAATTTATGATTTTCGAGTCGTTCTATAATGTAGGTCACTATACAATATGATTGTGTTGGATATGCTTTGGAACTTAATGATTTTTATGATGTAATTCTAAAAATTATACAATTCGGCAAAACGAAAGTCTAGGAAAATTTGTTACGGGTATAAATATTTGTTACATTAATAAGACAGAATAATTGTTTAATGTGTTCAAAGTGTAATATTCTTGCGTTCTTTGTGTTACATGTCGAATTTTAACTTGTAAATATTCTCCTAGTATTAATTAACATTTATAGGGTTCTGGCAGAATACAGGCCCATGAATTGCAATCCTATTTCGATTGACAACATTCAGGCCATTTCGGGCCGCGATTAATTACTAGAAACGTAAACCTTTCCCTGACACAGACTTCAAGTCATAGAGCTCTAGTATCGAAACCCGAAACGGGATGCCCCCTTAGGATTAGTTTTCCTAGACAAAACCAAGCTATGGACACAGCGACAAATGCTGTGAACTAAAAGGCAAACTGCCAACTAAAATACAATTCCAGGATGACTGATGGACCCAAACCAATATATGAAACCTCGTCATCTTGAGAGCGGAAAATGTGTGGATAACCGGGCACATTTATGTTTTGTGTTGTGCTGTGTAAATTTGTGATGTTTCTTGTTTGTGCATTCGTAAGGTTCTATGTGTTTTGATATGTTAATCCTTTATAATAACTAATTTTCTTTTATTTTTGTAACAAATTTTCTATTTTTCTTGTATTTTATGGTTATCATTACATATTATTTCATCCCATTGACTGATGCAAATCATCTGGAAGATCCTCAAAAAAATAAAGAACATACAATTATTACAGTTGCGAAAAAATAGAAAAATATTACCTCGGTTAAACGAAAGTCTACCGCTGTACTTTACTTATTCGTTTATGGGCACAACAAGCCAGGACCTTCGCAATGGTCTTTATACATTTATAACAGCATAAAAATCTAGAAATCCTTTATTTTCTTTTGTAATCAAGTAAGATTGCAATATCAAAAATTAGTTTTTTTAAACAAGTATGAGAAAACAAAAACAATTAGGAAGCAAACATTTTCTTGCATAATTGAGGGTGCAAAAATATCGAAAGAATCATATAGGCAATGTTCTTATGATCAGTAGAGCGGAAACTATATTTCTTAGTTTCACAGAGAAGCTAAGACATTATATCCCCAAAAAAGTAAAAAAAAATAATACATATATAGATTATGTTTCTTATATTTGCAAGGGCGCTTGTACTGAAGCTGATTTTTTAGATTTCAAGAGCTAGATACTCAGTAAGTAATATTAAGTATCCTCGATTACACCATTGCACTGGTTTTATTAAGCTGAGGCATTATAGTAGATGTAAATACAGTTGGCGTTGACATGTCAAGATATCGGATAAATGAGAGTTGTTGCATATTTTTTTAGAAAAAAAACACACTTTTTCCCATCGATCCAAGACGTTTGTCCTTAATCTTTATGCACGCGAGTTTATTTGTATATATAAAAATCGGTTCTATAACATTTACCCGAAAACCATTTACCCGAAACACATTTATCCGAATGATATTTACCCGAACGTCATTTACCAGAATGCGACAAATACCCGAACGCGACATTTACCCGAATGTGACATTCACTTGAATACGACATTTACCCGAATACGACATTTACCCGAATGCAACACTTACTCGAAAAATGCCAAAAAAAAACCGTGGACTTGATCCCCATATGATTTGTCAATAATAAATATGTTATGGCCCTGTGTTATACAGCCGGCTTTCGTTAGACCTTATAATCATCAGGCCAAGTGATTATCAAGCACTCTGGTACAGAACTAACTGGCGGTCAAAATGCAATTTTAATTTGAGCATTTTTTAATGTTTTGTTTTTTTTAACGTCTCCATATCACAAGCCCGAACGCCAACTCGAAATCATTCAGGAGGTCGGTCAAAAAGTTTTCACTGTGGACAATTTAGTAGAAGTTGATAAAACTTAATCAGTTGGAAAAGGGTAATCCTTGGGCAATCTTTAGCAACGTTGTGATTCATGAAAGGTTTACTTGGAGGGAAGAATTAGCATAAGTTAAAATTCCCTAATAAAAAGAAATAAAAAATTAAGGGTTTACGGAAACGTAAGTAGCAAATGCAATGCATTTAAGAAAACTGCGTCGAAGGGAAGGTTGCTGATTCAAACAGTTTGCCTGATATTCAGCTCGCATATCCGATGGCCGAAGACGATGTACTTGTCTATTCAAATATGGATCCTGAAGAGCTCAGTATGCTTACCTAACCGGCCTTTTTTGAAAATATTGTGTCCTCTTAAAATATGCATAAACATTTGCTCTTGGTGCTAATTCCGAATCATATTTTAATAAATAATTCTCCTTTCTTTTTATTATTGGCTGTTCTTTGGAACTATGAAATGCTGTTACAGTATAGTTGTTGAAGTTTTTATCTGAGTATTATTTTTATTTCAAGCAATAGTCCTGTTCAACGACGTAGGTTGAACTTTCTCGAAGTTGCTGCATCCTACTCTTACCCATTTGTCAACAAACGGGAAAGAGCGGGATGGAGCAAGTTCGAGCAAGTTCAACCTACGTCGTTGAACAGGACTAATGACTGTTCTTTCGAAGTTATTCATTTGAAAGCTATAAGTATTTTAATCTGAAATGTTTCCTTCTTTTATTTGTTGAATGTTCTTTCAAATAGACAATCTTATAACCATACCCCCACGAAATTCGTTTTTATCATAATTTATTTGGTATTGAGTTCTTTCCCCAGACCTTGTCAAATGGCTAGCTTTCTGATAAGTGAGAATGCACGAAAAGACATCGAGCCTTTCGGCTAAAAATCATTCATGTCGAAAGTCTTGAGGATGAATGCTAAATTGTCACCAAGAAATTTGAGATAAATTGAACTGTTCTTAGCACAACTGAACATTCGAATGTAATGACTTTTTTTGATTTCTCATCGTAATAAGCTGTTTCACCTCAGGCAAATCTGACAGGAAAAGGCCTACTTTCCCACACCAAATTTTGCAGTTTTTCGCTATTTTTCGAGTTGGAAAATTATATAGGTTATTTGCAGACGAACTTCTAACCCCATGAAAGATTTGTCCTTTTTTGAATAATAAGCTGTTCTTTCAAATTAAGATTTACACAATTAACTGGTGGCCAAATTAGCAACTTGATAAGATATTTTTCTTTTATTAAAATAGACTGTTCTTTCGAGGCCTGCTAATCGATCGATCTATCATTTTTTCGGCCTAATTACCACTCGGTTAGTATGCTTGGCTTACTATCCATTTCTCTACCTATAACGGTGTACACACCAAACGCTTTCAGCAATATTTTGCTGAATTTTGCCGAGCTGAAGGGTCCAGCAAAATTTTTTGCTGAACTTTCAGCAAAGTTTGCTGACATTCAGCAAAACGTTACTGATGATCAGCAGAGTTTACTGAACAAATCAGCAAATTTTGCTGAATTTCAGCAAAATTTTTGCTGAAACCTTCAGCTCGGCAAAATTCAGCAAAATTTTTCTGAAGCCCTCAATCGAATTTTTGGTGTGTAATGACCCATTCTGGGTAATGGCTTTTGGGATAAAGGTCTATTCGGGGTTATGGATTTCGGGCCATGGCATGAGAGGTAATTTGGTAGAGTTTCTTTTACAGAAATAGTGTTAACCTCACTAAGATGTTTGGTGGCCAAACTATTCCTATCCTTCGGAGTTTTTCCTTCTTCTATTCAAAGGCTGTTCTTTCGAGTTGTACTGCTGCATATTTTATTGGCGTTCGAACTAGGGTAATGCGCCAATTGTTGAACGGTTAGTACTGGCATTTTTGTTTTCGTTTATTTTTCCGTGCATAATTCCTTCTACTTCTTCTTCTTTATGGCTCGACGTCCCAACTGGGACTTGGCCAGCTTCGCTTCAACTTGGTGTTCTTTGAGCATTTTGTAGCATGGTCACTTTTGTGTAAATATTATTTTAAGATTTATTCAATAAATTATATAAAATGTATATAAAATGTACATAAATTGTATATTAAATTAAATATTTTTCATGTTCTTCAATGTTAATTTATTTTTCAATTCAATTCATTGTTTTCATTGTCAAATGTACTATATTCCAAAGTTCACTATAAATGTTTGCGATATTCAATGTCACCATTCGAAATGACATGCACCGTTAAACCCGCATACAACTTGCATGCAAGTCGCCTTCACAAGTTCAATACATACAAATAATATCCCTGCGGCTCTATCCACTACACCACGAAACCCGAACAATCTCGAGGTTCCATGTTCAAGCCCGAACTCTCTCGTCAAAAATAGATCGGGTATTTAAAAATAGATGGAACGATACAGATCATTCAGATGGGTATGAAAGTGAAAGAGATAGCAATTTATTCGGTTCTCATTCGTGGTTGATGAGAATTGTCGTTTGAAAAGATCGTAAAATTACTTCGGTAATTTAACGTATTTCCGGCCACGAAGTCTTGGAATCCGACCTTATCTGAGGACTAACAGAACTTCTACTCGTCCATTTTGACCTGGACCGTGGAAGAGGCGGGAGTGCGTGTTCTAAGTTTAGTGTCGCGGTGTGTTTAATTAAGTATGTGATTTAAAATGTGAGAAGTCTTCTAGATTAAATTAAATGTTACTTTTTCGTTCCTTTCCGTTAGCCAGTTAGCTAGTTCAATAACCTTTGTCAAAGGTTACGTGCGGTCAAGATAGTTCGTGTGTGCGTGTATGTGCGTGTATGTGTTGTGTGGAGTAAACTCTTTGTTAAACGTGTCGAACAGCCGTTCGACGGCTTTTTATTCAGGATTTGATCCACGGCCGAAAGCTCGGCACACCGCACCTTTTTCGCCAAACGCGCTCTCGACCCCACGTCGCAGTGTTCAAAAGTCCCGGTTTGCGGGGAAAGCCGGAAGGGAACAAACGTTCCGACAGAGCGGCCAAACCATGTTTTGTTCGGTGTTCATGAGGTAGACACCGTATCGACCAAGCCACCGACGACCCCATCGTCAGCACGCCATCAAGCAACTTTTTCGGTGATCGGAACACTCACCCACCGGAGGCGGCCGAAGCCCACGTTTTCCTTCGGCGTTCATGTGGTAGCCACCACACCGACCAAGCCATCGACGACCCCCATCGTCATCGACACCGTGAAGTAACTGCGCCGGTGATCCGGTCCGTTTAGCGACCGGCAGCGAGAAAGGCGCATTTTCCAAACCGCCGCGCGTCGCACGCATTTGGAGGTAGCGGCGCAATACCACCGGAGGATGCGGTAAGAATAGCGTGCTTCTTTACCAAGCCGTCCGTCGACCGCCACACCGTCGCTTCTGTTTTGTCGACGGCATTGATGAGCAGCTGAAAGGTACCGTGAGTAGACAAATCCAATTAACCATGCGCATGTGTTGAAAACTCCACACAACTAACCGAGCTCGGAAAAAGTGATGGTTCTTGTCGATCAATGTCGATAGAATCAGATTAGAGTAGGAACCAATTTAAAACCGCACACACAGTAGGGAAAGCTTTAGGGAAACAATAAGTAGCATGGAAAGGAACATGCGTTAATAAACCTAGGTTATCAAATTGAATAAATGTTTCGTTAGTGTTTTCGTTACCTTCAAATGCTGTTTTTGTAGAATGTTAGCTTTCCCCGATGTAACAGTTTTTGGTCTTTGAGATTTCTCACGTTCGCGTCGTTCTACCTGTTTTTTAGTTATTTTTGTACGCCAGGGTAGACTGCCTGGGAAATCAGTCTCTCCACTCACGTGTCCGAAGCTAACAGGGAAATTTGAATTGGTGAGTTCTTCCAATGATGATACTCGTGAGTGGTGTCTTTGTGAGTTGGTAGAACGACGGTTAGCATCAACCATATTTTGAGAATCGCTTAAGGCGACCTCTATAAGTGAGATATCTCGATTAGCCGTACTTTTGAGTTTTCTGTATCGTCCCTAAACCGCTATTTGGTCTCTTATAAAACAAACCCGCCCTGAGGTTGGGTTTCTTGCCGGGCAAACATAACTCGACAGACGGTCCTCTTCGGAGGTGGCGCTTAAGCCGTCTGTTTTCGGAGCCAGGGAACGAAGCAGAAGACGGGAAAACTCTTAGCCGCAATTTGCGTGCTACAATTTCCACAGTTATTAATTGAAGGGCTTTCTTTGCCTGCCATTGCATGAATTTGTATATTGTGAGGCAAGTACAATGATACACTATGCCCAGGGAGTCGAGAAAATTTTCCCGACCGGAACGGGAATCGAACCCGCCGTCTCCGGATTGGCGATCCATAGCCTTAACCACTAGGCTAACTGGAGACCCCCTGCATAATTCCACTTTACTTGAAAAATATCCACTGTACGTCTAGATCCACTCCTTCCTTATACTTCCCATTGAATTTAAATTCCCTTAAATTCCATTATTTTCTAAGAGAAAATAGAACATTTGTATGGGAAGTTTGTTACCCAAATGTAGAACGCTTCCTTAAGCTAGCTCATCCTAATGTTGGACGATTCTCGCTAATTGTTGAACGGTTCAAGCTTTGTTCGTAATTGATGACGTATAACCCGACATCAACCTATCATTGACCTCTTTTTATTTTGGCTACCAAACCCAACATAGACCCTACAGTTATCCGGTGTGGGTCCAACAGTGGTCCAACATTTGATAAAATTTGACCCGACTTTGATCCGACATCCGACAATTTTTCACTCTGGCATATGTTTTCCGGGTTTTTTCACATTTTGTGACCAGTAAGCCATTTGAGTGGCAATTTATTCAAATGACAGGGAATCGCTTTTCATTTGAGAAGAGCTCTGGTGGACTGAAATAGTTTTAAACATGACTAGATGTAAAAAATGACTTAAAAGATTTGACTAGAAGCGAAAACGATTGGAGAAAAGAACGCCTTTGAAAGCCTCTGAAACGCTCCTGGATACCCATGGGACCACTCAACCCCCTAGAACACCCCTGCAATGACTCTGAAATCCCTTGCAAACTCATGGATCGCTCCAAAACCCCTCTGGAACGCCCTGAAATACTTCTGGGACCACCTTAACACTCTGAATCTCTCTGAAACACCTCTGAAACGCCCTTGAATCCCTTGAAAACCCCTGGAACCATCCTGAGGCCCTCTGCAACAGCCCTGGAACATCCCTGGAACGCAATTAAAACCCCATGACATGCACAGATTAGGTAAAGTGGGAAAAAATCTGACAGTCGTATGTTATGTCAGTGTTCAACAATTGGATCCTAGATGCATAATGATAGTTTTTTTTTTGTTTTTATTTATGTGTATTTTAACTAGTTGCTAATTCTACACTCAAATAATGATAGTGTGATAACAAAAATATTTTTTACAAATGAAATTACAATGAAAATGTGATTTTAAACAATGTTAAACTGTTAAGGACATCTTTCCAGTTCTTGTAACTATGGTGTGACTTTGATATTTGTGGTCGATTTGCCCGCAAAGCTTTTTTCGTGAGAGCAAATTTTAAAAAATAATTTTTAGGATTGTGCAGTTTTCGTGTCATCGGCGGTACAAAATTTGCAATCAATATTTTCGACGTAAAATATGTATAAATTTGTAACTTAATTGGATTAATATTGTGACACACATGTGAACGCATGCGCATCATACGTTTACGTTGAGCAAAAATTACTTAAGTAAGATTTATAATAAAATTTTCAGAAACTGTTCAACATTTGGGTGGTGTTCAACAATTAGCGAATTACCCTACTAACCGTATATGATTTGTTTTCTTCTTTCGATCATAGGATGTTCTTTTAAATTACATTTTTACAGGATTAAGTGATGGATTCCAAGTCTACACCAAAGAATTTTCCCTTCTTTTAATAACAGGATGTTCTGTACTGTGAACAAATTGCAAACTTTTTTATCAAAGTTTTTTTTTTCTAATGATATGTTGATTTACCGAGGCCTGTTCTCTAATTGATTCCATCTAATGACCATTCGGCCTACAAATAGAGTTTTTCTCTTCTTTAAATCATAAACTGTTCTTTGCTTATCGAAAGAACAGCTTATGAATCAAAGAAGGGTAAATCTCTAGAGGGAATGCCAACAACAAACACAAAAAATATCAAGCTGCAGTGATTAGTTTTATTCAGGTGTTTACCCTATGAATTCCTATCGCGGATCATTTCAGTGAAAATTATTTGAAATGTGTTTTTTAGGAATTCGACATTAAAAATATTTGTCTGAGCCGCAATACAAAATAATACATGTACTTTTTGCATTGAACAAAACAAATGAACTTTACTCACAAAATCATAATTTATGCGGAGTAATAAACTATTCGGGTAAATGTCGCATTCGGGTATGTGTCGCATTCGGGTAAATGTCGCGTCCGGGTATTTGGCATTCGGGTATATGTTGCATTCGGGTAAATGGTTTTCGGGTAAATGTCTTCGTGTAAATGGTTTTCGGGTAAATGTTATAGAATCATAAAAATCATTAAATATCAGTGTGGGGTCTCCAGCTAACCTAGTGGTTAAGGCTATGGATCGCCAATCCGAAGACGGCGGGTTCGATTCCCGTTCCGGTCGGGACAATTTTCTCGACTCCCTGGGCACAGTACATCATTGTACTTGCTTCACAATATACAAATTCATGCAATGGCAGGCAAAGAAAGCCCTTCAATTAATATCTGTGGAAGTGCTCAAAGAACACTAAGTTGAAGCGAGGCAGATCAAGTCCCAGTGAGGACGTAGAGCCATAAAGAAGAAGAAGACCAGTTTGGTGTACCATTCTCCGTACATATTTTTTATTTTGCATTACGTAAATCTACGACGCCATACTTTTAAAACGAATAATAAATAAAAACAGCAAATTCTTTTCCTATCAAAGCTGTCAGAAAGAGCCTGCCCGTAATACAATTCCACTGTATCTGCCAACCAGTTTGAGTGGCAGTTTACATACCAACTTGAAAATGTGCCTCCTTCCATCATGACCTGACGCCATCATCCTTGACAAAGGCCGTCTCAGCGTCTAGTGCAAATATTTTGCATTCTTCTGGTTCCTTCCGTCGTCATCATCGCCCTCGCCGAAAGACGTTAGATTGCCATATCTGTAACTCGGAGCAGCTCTGAGGCACTAGTGATGGACCTACGACGGCACTTTCCATCTTGATGACGACGATGACAACTTTTGAAGAAACTGGTACTAATTTTAATTAAGCATCTCTTGCTCTACTTTATCTTCATCCGACCGTCCGTTCGTCATCTTCGTCGTCGTCGTCGTCATGATGGCGAAAATTAGCCCCAAAAGGACCCGTAAGCTAATTTCGCCAGCCTCGTAAGCCCAACTTTGTTCTGGTCTCCGACTGCTTTCAAACCGAATGCAAATTAGAAACCAACAAGACAGATAATACCGATTCTAGACGGCGACTGACTGGTTGGTTACGTACTCAGCTAAGAAAAGGCTTTCTCAGTCGATGATGGGTCAAGGGAGCTAACTTTCTTCAAGGATCCAATAAGAAGAGAATCTACCCGCGCTGGATGGACAAAAGCTCCTTTCTGCGTTTGAAGAGGGTTCCGGTGGGGCAGTGGCAGCACGCACGCCTGCGAAAGGCGGCTCAGGGTTCGACGGAGTGAAAAATGCAAATCAGTCTCATCTCGGGTTGACCCAAAAGTGAAGGCCACTTTGTAATAATCCTCATTTCGGTAGACGAGAGGCGGATATGATGACCGTTTTCGGAATAAGAAAGTGTCACCGCGTGTGGTTTGGGTCCAGCCCGGAGATGATGGAAAAGGATTTGCTATGGTTATTGGGGTGCTTTTTATTCATGGAGAGAGGGAATTAGTCACCTCCGTTAAGGATACGACGACGACGGGATGGCCAAGGCGCGGCCGTCGTCCGAGCTAATCAAGTCGATGATGATGGTGACACTCTCGGAACGAGATGGATTTTCCCCGGGTAGCAAAGTGTGTAAAACTTTCGGCACTTGAAACCAACTGAACCACGAAGTTGTTCAACTAGAATTACAGATAACGGTCAACGACTTCGCTGTGAAGTTTTATATTTGCTGACTGATCGTGATGCGAATGACAAATGCTTAAAAACTTTTGGAGTGAGCAATACGTAGGGTGTGGAACCATTTGGACAGGGGCTTTTATTTTGGTTATGCCGTTGATTTTACAACGTCTTTTATCATGGGAGTTTTTGAAGAATCTTGCCCTTTGCGGTCTGTGAGTACCATAAGGGAAACCTTACTTACGGTTCCATTAGACATGACAAATATTTGCCCAAACAAGCCCGACAAATGACCAACACAACGTGAATCATGGCAACATCGGATGAATGTCGAACTACAATTGAAAATATTTGCCATTATGAACAACAATCGAATGGCACCTTCAGTGGCACTTGACTTTCATTTGATAAACGTGGAAAGAGATGAAACACACGTCGTTCAGACGGCTTTCAATGCCAACCAGAAAGCTCAACGGTCTGCTGAACGATTCGGCTGGAAAAACCGAATGTTCCCATTTTCAGTGAAGATAGCCGGGCCCATATAGCCGAGACGGTAAACGCACGGGTATTCAGCATGACCATGCTGAGGGTGACGGGTTCGATTCCCGGTCGGTCCAGGATCTTTTCGTAAAGGAAATTTCCTTGACTTCCTTGGGCATAGAGTATCTTCGTGCCTGCCACACGATATACGCTACGCATGCAAAATGGTCATTGGCAGAGGAAGCTCTCAGTTAATAACTGTGGAAGTGCTCATAGAACACTAAGCTGAGAAGCAGGCTTTGTCCCAATAAGGACGTTACGCCAAGAAGAGAGAGAGAGAGAGTCGGAGGAACACACGGCTATCTTTTGTAAAATCTATGGATTCTCAAGTGAACAAATTTCATTTTCCAAATGGAATTTTACTTCTTCTTATGACGAAGATCTAGAATGCTCATACGCTTATTATATGTATCTACGGATGAATCTTATGTATTTACATGTAGTAATGACTCTTTGGGGTTTTTTTTTTCAAATAATCTTAGTAAAATTCTTGGGAAAAGTTCTAGGAGGAATATCGAAAGGAATCACAAAGGGAACTCCGGCAAAAATTGATGTAGCAATCCCAGTAGCAATTCATGAAAAATTCCGGAAGTAATACCAGAAAGAGTCTCAGAAGAAGTTCGCGAGAGAGTCCCAGAAGGGTTCCTGAATCGTTCCCAGAAGAAATTCCTGATAACATCCCTGGAGAAAACTTAAGACAAACCCATGATTCCTATAAAATCATTGAACAATATTGGAAATATTACTTTAACGAGTTTCGAAATAAATCCTTGAAGGTATCCTGGTAGAAATTTCTAGAAGATATCCAGGAATAATCAATAAAATTTCAGGTTAAATTTCCAGAAAGAATCTCTGGAAGAATCCAAAAGAAGCCCCCAAATGAATCTCTGTATGAGTCTGAGGAAAAATACCAGGAAAAAATTAAGAAAATTATTCCGGGAAAACTCATTGAAGAAATCAGATTCGTACCTTTTAATTTCGCCCTATGTTGCTTATCCATTGACAGATAAAAGTATTTCGACTACCACTTGTAATCTTCCTCAGTGTCAGTTATCCACACAAAGGATAAGCAACATAGGGCGGAATTAAAAGGTACGAAGCTGATTACACTCATTAGAAGAGGGTATTCTGCTTAGAGGGTTCAAAAAGTCGGTACAAGATGGAAGAAATACTGGAAGGAATCAATGAACGAATCCTGGAAATAATCGGCGTAGGATCCTCGGGAGAAAACTCCAAAAGAATCCCTGAAGTAATTTCGTAAATAATCCGTGGAAAAAGCCCAAGGGAAACGCCCAAAGGAATTCCGGGAGAAATCTCCAAAACGAAACGTTCCTGGACGAACTGGCAATTGAACCCGTCGTCCTCAGCATGGTCATGTCGAATACTCACGCCGTAGCTATGGCTATAGGGATCCTCGGGAGAAATCAATTGAGGAATAACTTCAGGAATTCCTTGTAAGTATAATGTCGGAAGAATTATCTAAAGAAATCCTGAGAGAAATTCCTAAAGGAACTCTAGAACGGGTCCCTGGATGGCATCATTGACTGGCTTCTTGATGAATACCAAAAGAAAACCCTGAATGAAAAAGAAAATAAAACAAGAAGGATCAGTGCAGAAAGAATCCCGCGGGAAATGGCAGTATCCCGGGAAAATATACTGAAAGATATCCATAAAGCGATTTCCTCATACACTCTTTGGCGAGCGTTCGTGCGAGACAGTCGCAACTTTTCGTTCGTCCGGTTTGTCTCCCGATACTATCCAGTTCGGTGGCTTTTTCCAGTGCTAGTTTTCCGAGTGATCAAGTGTTGAAGTGAAAATCCCTAGTGGGACGCGTGCGGTTGGCTAGGCCACAATTTTTGCCGCAAAAGTTCGTTTAGTTTGAGTAAAGTTCACGTTTTCATTTTATCACGTGGCGCATTGACCGATTATCGAGCACATCAGTGCAGCACCCCCCGCACACCGCGCCGCTCGCGCGGCCGTGATCGGCTTCTTCCAGTGAGTACCCAAGCTCATCGTCGTCGACAGCAGCAGCCCACCGAGAGAAGAGCAGAGAGCGTTCAACCGCCGCACACCAGCGCAGCGTCGGGCGCTCAGCAGCAGCTCGCTTCCTCCCTGTGCGGGCCATCCGATCGCTTGGACCTGTCGTCGTCGAGCCTGTGGCTAAACAGAGTGCACAAAGATAAGTACATAAAGTTACCTCTCGTTGTTCCCCCCTCTCCACTGACTCTTTGATTAGATTTAATTTGGTACATAAGCAGTTTTTTCTCACTTTTCCTGTAGCACGCTATGTCTGAACTAGCAGATTATAAAAATTGAATGTACATCGGGTTTCTTTCCACAGAATGTCAGATTTCTTGCTATATTATCATATGCAGAAAGTTTTAAAATATTTCATCGGAGAAATTTTGATTTTTTCATTTTTTTCTCTGTTTTCCATACAAATTTGCATGAAATTCTCATTTCGGCCTATTTCTCTCCCATACAAAATGTATGGAAAAATTTTCACCGATAGAATATTTTAAAACCTTCTGCAAATGAAAATATAACTCGAATAGTGATGTTTGGTGAAGAGAAACCCGATGTACATTCAATTTTTATAATCTGCTGGTTCAGACATAGCGTGTGTAGCGTTAATTTTGTCCCTTGTTTTTTGATTATTTCTCGTCCCTGTGATAGTGGTAGTTTAAGATTTTTGAGTGACCCGTGGTGGTAGTTAGCTACCACAATGGGCGATGATGATGATGGCGGGGGAACATCGTACCGCATCAACGAAGCTTCGTTATTGGCATCGGACTGCTCGAGCCAACAAGGCGATGTAAATGCTAATCCCTTTGTCTCCCTTCACCCTGGTGCTTCTGCAATGGACACCAACAGTAAATCTGTTTCGACGTCCCCCCGCCTCAAGGCCTACCCTCCCGACTTTGGCGGGCCATATGTTGTTTTCTTCCGACCCAAAGGCAAACGTTTGAACACCGTTCAAATCAGCAAGGATCTGACTAAGCGGTATTCTTCCGTTGTCTCCATTGACATGGTCGGTACAGCTAAGCTTCGGGTGACAGTAGGCGACCGAAAACACGCTAATGAGATTGTGGCCTGCGAGTTGTTTACACTTGAGTACTTCGTTTACCTACCAAGCGCGTCGATAGAGATTTCGGG
This sequence comes from Aedes albopictus, assembly GCF_035046485.1. Classification (NCBI taxonomy): domain Eukaryota; kingdom Metazoa; phylum Arthropoda; class Insecta; order Diptera; family Culicidae; genus Aedes; species Aedes albopictus. The sequence goes on along the minus strand of NC_085138.1, from coordinate 67,164,855 downwards.
GAAGGTCGCCGACGCATCTTTGACCTGCGAAAAGATCATGCAAGGCTGTGGTCGTTTCCATAACCCTTCTCTCCCTCCTGTCCAGATACTGGATTGCCGGCAACTGCATTCGGTGTCCCAGGAGGGCGAGAAGAAGGTTTACACACCATCTGAAGAATTTTCTGTGACCTTCTCCGGATCTGCATTACCAGATCTGCTGGTGATTGGCAAACTTCGGCTACCTGTGAGGCTGTATGTACCGAAGGTAATGAATTGCATCAATTGCAAGCAGCTGGGCCACACCGCCCAGTACTGCAGCAATAAACCTCGCTGTGCAACATGCGGGGAGAGACATGTGGACGGTGCGTGTAAAACGCCGCCCAAGTGTGTTTATTGTGGCAGCGACCGTCCACATGATCTGATTGATTGCCCAAGGTACATACAGCAGAAAAAACATCAAAAACGATCGCTGCAGCAGCGATCACGGCGAAGCTACGCCGAAATGCTGAAAAAAGCTGCCCCGACCGTTGAATCCCGTAACATCTACTCGTCTTTATCTCTCGATGATCAGGGCTCTGACTCTGAGGTCGGGGACGGGGTTCCCTTTGTTTTCAAGGGTGAAACGAGGAAACGGATGAGGCTCCAGAGACCCACCAAAAAACCTCGGAATCTGCCTAGCAGCGACCCCCAACCCACCATGACAAATTTGAAGAGAGGTAAGAAAGCCACAAAACGTTCCCCTCCGGGATTCAAAATCCAGGACGAACGAGACTTTCCATCACTCCCGGGAACATCTAAAATCCCAGATGTCCCACGTTTTTCGAATTCTCAACCGGAAAGACAGCATTCGGAGCACCAGGAGCAACCTCAGGGTGCGCCATTGTTTACGCTCTCTGGCATTGTAGACATCATCCTCAGCTTCTTCAATGCTTCAGACTCCGTGAAGAACATTGTAAAAGGACTTCTTCCTTGCGTGACCCCTCTTTTGAAGCAGTTGGCTTCTAAAATGCCCCTCCTTGCGACAATCGTATCTTTCGATGGCTAATTTAACCACCGAGGTCGAAGATACGATTTCGGTTCTACACTGGAACTGTCGTAGTATTACACCGAAATTAGACGTTTTTAAATTTTTAGTTTACAATTTACAATGCGATGTTTTTGCACTATCCGAAACATGGCTGACAGCTGATGTAACCTTACCTTTTCCCGATTATAATATCATTCGCCTTGATCGATCCGACTCTTACGGAGGGGTGCTTCTAGGGATCAAGAAGCAGCACTCATTTTACAGAGTCGATTTTCATCCGATGACAGGCATTGAAGCCGTCGCATGTGAGGTGACTATCCGAGGTAAAACCCTCAGTGTTGCCTCCATATATCTTCCACCGAGAACTGCAATATTTCGCAGGGATCTCGCCCACATCTGCTCGGTTATGCCCGAGCCTCGGCTGCTCATGGGAGATTTCAACTCCCATGGTACAGGCTGGGGGGAACTGTACGATGACAGCCGTTCAACGTTGATATATGACCTCTGCGACGACTTCAACATGACAATTTTGAATACCGGAGAAGTTACACGAGTGGCACCTCCAGCTCAAGATGGCAGCCCTAGAAACAGCCGATTAGACCTCTCAATCTGTTCGAGCTCACTATCGCTGGAGTGTACATGGAAGGTTATCCAGGATCCTCATGGTAGTGATCATCTGCCGATTGTTGTTTCTATTTCCAATGGGTCACATCAACCTCCATCTATCGACATCGCCTACGATCTCACCAATCACATTGACTGGGAGAAGTACGCAGAAGCAATTATCGACGGTGAACAATCGGTAGAAGTCCTTCCACCGCGGGAAGAGTATCAGTTTCTATCAGAACTGATCATCAGTAGTGCGCGTCAGGCACAACGTCGACCAGTGCCAGGTCCGTCGGTTCGCAGGAAACCCCCCAATCCGTGGTGGGATAGTGAGTGTACAGAAATATATCGCGAGAAATCCGCGGCGTTCAAAGAGTTTCGGAAACGCGGTTCGGTCGAAAACTTCAAGCGGTTCGCTTCCCTTGAAAGCAAGTTCAAGAACTTGATCAAGGCGAAGAAAAGCGGTTACTGGCGTCGGTTCGTCGAGGGTTTGTCGCGCGAGACTTCGATGAGAACTCTTTGGAACGTCGGTAGAAGAATGCGTAACGCGTCGTCGGTCAACGAGGATCGAGAAAGCTCTCCTCGATGGATCCTCAAGTTCGCAAAAAAAGTTTGTCCAGATTCCGTGCCCGTGGAGCGAATAATTCGTGATGTTTCCGACGATAGGGACGACATGGATAGGCCGTTTTCAATGATTGAATTCTCACTTGCTCTTCTTGCATGTAACAATTCCGCTCCAGGAATGGATCGAATCAAGTTCAACTTGCTTAAAAACCTCCCCGACGTCGCTAAGAGGCGCTTGTTGAACTTGTTCAATCAGTTCCTGGATAACAACATCGTTCCGGATGATTGGAGACAAGTGAGGGTGATAGCTGTTCAAAAACCCGGGAAACCCGCGTCGGATCATAATTCGTACCGTCCAATCGCGATGTTGTCTTGTCTACGGAAGCTGTTGGAGAAGATGATTCTCTTTCGACTGGACAAATGGGTTGAATCGAATGGCATGTTGTCAGACACACAGTTTGGTTTCCGCAGAGGCAAAGGTACGAACGACTGTCTTGCGTTGCTTTCTTCAGAAATTCAGCTTGCCTTTGCTCAAAAGCAGCAAATGGGCTCAGTGTTTTTGGATATTAAGGGTGCTTTTGATTCAGTTTGTGTCGATGTTCTTTCCGACAAACTACACGACTGTGGCCTTTCCCCAATTCTTAACAACTTTTTGTATAATTTGCTGTTTGAGAAGCAGATGAGTTTCGCTCATGGTGACTTGACAGTTTCACGAATTAGCTACATGGGCCTCCCCCAGGGTTCATGTCTAAGCCCCCTTCTTTACAACTTTTATGTTAGAGACATAGATGATTGTCTCATGGAAAACTGCACGTTAAGGCAGCTTGCGGATGACTGTGTTGTCTCTGTAACGGGATCAATAGCAGTCGATCTGCAAGGACCACTACAGGATACTTTGGACAATTTGTCTACTTGGGCTCTCAAGCTGGGTATCGAGTTCTCTCCGGAGAAAACTGAGATGGTTGTCTTTTCTAAAAAACACAAACCGGCAAAGTTTCCGCTCGTTCTGATGGGTAAGACAATCATTCATAGCATGTCTTCACAATACCTCGGCGTCTGGTTCGACTCCAAATGCACCTGGGGGAAGCACATTGTGTATCTGATACAGAAATGCCAAAAACGAATCAACTTTATGCGAACTATTACCGGAACATGGTGGGGAGCACACCCGGAAGATCTGATCAGGCTGTACCAAACAACCATTCTATCGGTTTTAGAATACGGTAGCTTCTGTTTTCAATCCGCGGCGAAAACACACTTGCTGAAGCTTCAACGGGTTCAGTACCGTTGCCTTCGGATCGCGTTAGGTTGCATGAACTCGACTCACACAATGAGTTTAGAGGTACTTGCTGGTGTACAGCCTCTGACAGACCGCTTTGCGGAGTTGTCGTTCCGGTTCCTCATCCGATGCGAGGTTGTGAATCCGTTGGTCATAGAAAACTTCGAAAAGCTGCTCGAACAGAATCCCCAAACTCGTTTTATGAGTGTGTACTACTGGTACATGACGCTGGAGGTAAGCCCATCTCCGGTTAACACCAATCGTGACAACTTCTCAGACTTCGACAGCTCCTCTGTGGATTTTGATCTCTCTATGAAGGATGAGATCACCGGTAGATTCCCAGTTGTGCATTTGGACGAGTCGGACGTGTGCTCCGTATCTCACCACGCGATAGACCTCGTATAAGTGGAGTTTTTTCCCCCGCAAGTGCGGAAGGTTTTTTATATCGTACGTTTTCCTGCTTGTGCGAAGTGTAGTGTCGCAAGGTGGTATCCAGCGCAACCCGGGAAGCGAGGTGCTTGCATCATCGTACATCAAAGAAGAAGCATCGCATCCAAGAAAGTCATCTATATCGCCATCATCAGCCCCTCCGTCATCGAAGAGGACGGCGGCGACGGGTGCGAAGGCAGACGCGACGGACAGCTTTACCATCGACCTGCCTGTGATAAATATCTACCTGCTTCGGTCAGATAAGTATCACTCTTTCGATACACTCTTTTGTCCGCCCAATTTGTTTTGATCGCTTTTGTCTATTGTATCCCCAGTCCACATTCGACCACGTGTTTTTTTTTTTGACATCCATAACAGTGGTTCCCAAACTACTGTATACGGGTAAGGGTGTACAAACTGTAAATAACGGACCATTTTTTTTTGTTTTTTTTTTTTTTTTATTAGCTATTTTTTCTTTTTTTTTCAATACCGTTTTTTGCATCCTACAGGGTGCGCTAAAATAAACATAAGAATTGAATTCGTATATTATTAGTACAAGTTTTTTTTTTTTTTTTTTTTGCTTTATTTTTTTTCTATATATTATTAACATTGGTTGGTTTACAAACCAAACAGTTGTCGTCCTAAGGAAGAAAGTGCACTGTAAATACTTTAAGGTTTTTCTCTTCCTCTTTTGCACTTTTGAGTTATTTTCCATAAATTTGTTTCCACATGGACGATTCGATTGGAGGCGAAACGCCTCCTAATGATATCATTGCTCGTACGCGGTTTTATCAGCCATCTTCGCCTGGACCTTGGGTTGTCTATTTCCGGCGCAAATGCAAACCATTGAATATGCTTTCGATTTCTCGAGAGCTGACGCGTAAGTATCCTGGGACCGTTATTCACCAAGTGAAAGCATCCAAGCTGCGTGTTACCGCACCTAGCTACAAAGCAGCAAATGAAATTGCTCAACACGAAGCGTTTACTGTTGAATACGCCGTCTATGTGCCAGCACGAGAAGTGGAGGTGGAGGGGAAGATCCTCGACGAAATGCTGACATGTGAGGACATCAAGACCGGCTTTGGTCGATTCAAAAATAGGTCAATTCCTGATGTGGCTATCCTAGACTGTAAACGCTTATCTAAGGTTTCCATGGAAGGAAATAAAAAGGTGTACTCGCCTTCAGCGTTTTTTCGAGTGACTTTTCCAGGTTCCGTCCTCCCGGAATTTGTTGTAATTGATGGTGGTTTTTACCCAGTGCATCTTTTTAGGCCGAAGGTTTTTAATTGTACCAAATGCAAGCAGTTTGGTCACAGTGATAGCTTTTGCGACAACAAGCCCCGTTGTGGCAAATGCAACCAAGCTCATTTGGAGGACTCTTGCACACAGGAAGCGGAAAAATGTAGCTACTGTGGCGGAGATCCACACGACTTGCAAGTTTGCCCGGCTTACAAAAGACGCATTCGAAATGAGAGTCGCTCTATCATAAAGCGCTCCAAACAGACATATGCGGAGATGGTGAAATCTTTTAAAACACCAGATTCCGTGTCTGAATCAGCTGTCCCAGTTGAAAATCCCTATCAGGAGTTGTCTTCCGATGATCAGGACGATGGCGAAACTGATGAGGGTAGATCTCTTTCGGAGGTACACGCACCTGGAAAAAGGAAGTCATCATCTTCCCCGGGATTGCGCCGAAAGGTCTTTTTAAAGTCTTCCCTCAAAAGTTTGCCTAATGTTAAAGGAGACGGGGTAAACTTAAAAACTCCGAAGAATCAGGTTCCTTCAGCTTCAGATCCATGTTGTAGCAAGAACCTGTCACCCCCGTCTCCGCCTGTTAAATACACTTCAAAGAGAAATAATCGACAAGGTAGCAAGAAAAAAGCTACCAAAGTTCCTCGCAGTTCAAACAAGCCTCCTAGACCCAAGCGAGGACTGTTTACTTTTAGGGTTCTTGTGGATCGCTTATATGATGCCCTCAACCTTCCAGAAACATTTAGAGGCATTATTGATATGTTTATACCTACAGTAGAAGAATATCTTCGGAATCTGACACAATCATGGCCCCTCCTTGCTGCGATCATATCTTTCGATGGATAATTCATCAAGTGAGGTACAAGATATGATCACTGTGCTACAGTGGAACTGTCATAGTCTAAAACCTAAATTAGACCTGTTTAAGTTTTTGATTCACAACTCTGATTGTGATATATTTGCCCTTTGTGAAACATGGCTTTCTTCTGAAGATGAACTCAACTTCCACGATTTTAACATTATACGCCAGGATAGAGATGACCATTATGGGGGAGTTCTTTTGGGGATCAAAAAGACTTACTCATTTTATAGAATTCCAATCGCGACTCATCCTGGCGTAGAAATCGTCGCTTGCCAAATAAACGTAAAGGGTAAAGAACTTTGCGTAGCTTCCGTTTACATTCCTCCAAGAATTTCAATTAACCGCCGTCATCTTTGGAATGCGGTTTCTGCACTATCACATCCAGTTTTAATTCTGGGTGATATGAACGCACATGGTACAGGGTGGGGCGAACCATATGACGATAATAGAGCGGCCATTTTCTATGATTTGTGCGACGATTTCAATTTGAACATTTTAAATACAGGTGAAGTGACACGTATTGCATCTGACGGCAAAGAAAGTCGTCTCGACCTATCACTGGGGTCAAGTTCACTATCATTCGATTGCTTGTGGAAGGTAATCGAGGATCCTCATGGTAGTGATCACTTACCCATTATAACCACCATAAAGCATAATAGTGAAAGGTCAGACCATCCAATTCAGGTTCCTTTTGACCTCACAAGGAATATCGATTGGCAAAAGTATGCAGAAGCGGTATCTTTTGGCATCGAATCATTCAATCCTCTCCCACCTTTGGATGAGTATCGATTCCTGTCTGAACTGATATATAAGAGTGCATTAGAATCACAAAAACGACGTGTTCCAAGTGCAACCTTCAAAAGAAGACCAGCCACACTAGGCTGGGATGATGATTGCACCCAGTTGTATCTTAAAAAATCTGATGCTTTCAAAACTTTTCGTAGGCACGGTACCTCAGATCTTTATCAAGAGTACGCAAAGCTCGAAAGACAGCTGAGAAACCTGCTGAAAGCGAAGAAGCGTAGTTATTGGCGACACTTCATTGAGGGTCTCTCAAGAGAAACTTCAATGACAACGCTTTGGAGAGTGGCTCGCAACATGCGAAACCGCTCTTCTTCTAATGAGAGTGACGAATACTCCAACCGTTGGATATTTAGCTTCGCGAAAAAGGTCTGCCCAGACTCGGTCCCAGCACAACCGATTTCTTGGGAAACATCCCCAAGAAACGGTTCTCTGGACAGACCATTCACTATGCTGGAACTTTCTATGGCTCTTCTTTCATCAAACAATTCCGCTCCGGGACGCGATATGATCAAGTTCAATCTTCTAAAGAATCTCCCAGATATCGCGAAAAGACGATTACTGGACCTGTTCAACTCATTCATGGAGAACAACATCGTTCCGCATGAATGGAGACAGGTCAAAGTAATAGCTATTCAAAAGCCTGGTAAACCAGCGTCTGATCATAATTCATACCGCCCAATTGCTATGTTATCATGTTTAAGGAAATTGTTGGAAAAAATGATCCTATCACGACTCGATCATTGGGTCGAATCGAATAACTTGCTTTCAAATACACAGTTCGGGTTTCGCAAGGGCAAAGGAACAAACGATTGTCTAGCGTTGCTTTCAACAGATATTCAACTGGCCTTTGCGGAAAAGGAGCAACTGGCTTCAGTTTTCTTGGATATTAAGGGCGCCTTTGATTCAGTTTCCATAGGAATATTGTCAGAAAAACTGCACAATAGTGGACTTCCAGGAATTTTAAATAATTTCTTGTATAATTTGTTGTCAGAAAAACATATGAGCTTCAATCTCGGACAACTGACAACTTCCAGAATTAGCTACATGGGCCTACCCCAAGGCTCATGTTTAAGTCCCTTGCTTTATAATTTTTACGTGAAAGACATTGATAGTTGCTTGGAAGGACAATGCACGCTACGGCAACTTGCAGATGATGCTGTGGTTTCTCTAAAAGGCCCACATGCAGAAATGTTGCAAAGACCATTGCAAAATTCTCTAAATAATCTGTCAATCTGGGCAAGAGATTTAGGGATCGAGTTTGCTCCGCAAAAAACTCAATTGGTTGTGTTTTCTAGAAAGCGGAACCCAGCCCAACTGAAACTCAATCTTTTGGGAATAGAAATCGACCAGTCTTTGACTTCGAAATACCTTGGGGTCTGGTTTGATTCAAAAGGCACTTGGGGTACCCAAATCAAGTATTTGGTGCAAAAATGTCAACAAAGGATCAATTTTCTACGCACAATTACCGGAACATGGTGGGGTGCTCACCCGGAAGACCTCATAAAACTTTACAAAACGACTATTCTCTCTGTTATTGAGTATGGCTCTTTCTGCTTCCACTCAGCAGCAAACTGCCACCTAATAAAGTTGGAACGAATTCAATACCGTTGTTTGCGTATTGCTCTCGGCTGTATGCACTCAACGCATAATGCGAGCCTAGAGGTCCTGGCAGGGGTGAAACCTCTCCAGAACCGATTCTGGGAGCTCTCGCTAAGGTTACTTATCAAGTGTGGAGTGAGCAACACACTTGTCATTGAAAACTTCGAAGAAATGCTCAGTCTGAACACTCAATCAAAATTCATGAGAATCTATCTGTTCTACATGTCATCTGACATAAGCCTACCAAGTTATAATCCTCCCCGTGTACACTTCACTAATGACAGTCCCTCTGTTAAATACGATCTGTCCATGAAACAAGCTATTCATGGAATACCAGAACAACTTCGATGTATATCTATTCCTCGCATTTTTAACGAAAAGTACCAACATGTCAATTCCTGTAAGAGATTCTTCACTGATGGGTCTCGCATAAATGGATCCACTGGTTTCGGTGTCTTCAATGAAAATTTTACCGCCTTCCGCAAACTTCAGGAACCTTGTTCGGTTTATGTTGCTGAGCTGGCAGCAATCAACTTCGCTTTGGGGATGATTTCCAACATGCCCGTAGACCATTTCTTCATCTTCTCGGATAGCCTTAGTTCGATTGAGGCACTCCGGTCGATGAAACCTGTAAAACATTCATCTTACTTTCTTACAAAAATAAGGGAGCAGATGGGTGCACTGGTCGAAAGATCATACAAGATTACCTTTGTATGGGTCCCCTCACATTGCTCAATTTATGGCAATGAGAAGGCGGACTCTCTCGCAAAGGTGGGCGCACAGGAAGGTGAGATCTATGATAGAAGAATTTCACATGATGAATTTTTCCATTTTGTTCGCCAGAGTTCTCTTCAAAGTTGGCAAAATGATTGGCGAGATGGCCAGCTGGGACGGTGGTTACATTCCATTATTCCTAATGTTTCTTTGCGAGTGTGGTGGTATGGTCTGGATGTAAGTCGCAATTTCATTCGCGTGATGTCAAGACTTATGTCCAACCATTACTCGCTAGACGCGCATTTACACAGGATTAACCTCGCGTTGAGCAATGTTTGTACTAAGTGCGGTTCCGGTTATGATGACATCGACCACGTAGTTTGGCAATGCCCGGATAATGACGCCTCCAGAGCGCTACTTTTGGATACCCTTGAGGCCCGAGGTAGACAACCCTTTGTTCTTGTGAGAGATGTGTTGGGGACCCGCGATGTCACATACATGGGATGTATTTTCGACTTTCTTCGCTCTGCTGGTATAAAAGTTTAATTTGCTTGTGTTTTCTTCTCCAGTTTTTTTTTTCTCTGTTTTGTCCTCTTTGTGTTACCAAGCTGCTCCTGGCCATTCGGAAAACCAAGTCCCACAACAAGTTGGTACCAACACCACAAGGCACCGAATACGCTAGCAAGATGCGATTCACCACCGGATGAGCAGCAGTGAAACCTTTGACCCAATCCTTACCCTGTCCATCCCTCAAAATGTGACCTTCTAACCTCGAGCTGCCACGAGTACCCTGGCTTCCACCCATTACTAACAGATATCATTAAAAAGTTATTACTCTGTATAATGTATACTATTAAGTACAAAGAAAGATCCTCGGCTCCGTAAAGCGTTATACGCGATTGAGCCCGAAATAAATGAACTAGATAAAAAAAAGAGATCACCGGTATACCGGAATCTTTTCGTTCCATAGGTATTCCACAAATTTTTGCAAGTAAGTTCGGGCATGTTAGCGGGGCCAGACAGTTCTTCACAGATGGTTCCAAAACCGATGATTCGACTGGATTCGGTGTCTACAACGAATTTCATAGCGCCACCTTTATGCTTCAAAAGCCATGTTCGGTATATATTGCTGAGCTAGCGGCTATATACTACACCTTAGAGTACATTCGCACTCTCCCACCTGAGCACTACTTCATTTTTACCGACAGTCTAAGCTCTCTGGAGGCTGTTCGGTCAATGAAACCGATGAAGCACTCAGCGTACTTCCTGAAAGGAATACGCCAAGTCTTGAGTGCTTTGTCCAAACGCTCATACATCATCACCATAGCTTGGGTCCCTTCACATTGCTCAATTCCGGGCAATGAGAAAGCGGACTCTCTGGCTAAGGTGGGCGCTAGCGAAGGCGATATTTATGAGCGTCAAATCGCATTCGACGAATTTTTTGAATTGGCCCGTCAGGAGACCTTGATCAGCTGGCAACACAAATGGAGAGATGGAGAGATGGGTAGATGGTTGCACTCCATCATTCCACAGGTGTCGAAGAAGCCATGGTTCAAAGGGTTGGATTTGAGCCGCGATTTCATTCGTGTAATGTGTCGGTTGATGTCCAACCACTATTTGTTGAACGCACATACCTTCCGTGTTGGGCTCTCAGAAAGCAATCTCTGTGTCTGTGGCGTGGCTTACCAGGATATCGAACATGTCGTGTGGGGATGCAATGAGTATCGTGAGGTCAGATCTGAGCTACATGAAATTCTCCGGGTCCGAGGAAAACAACAGAAACCCGTTAGAGAAGTGTTGGCAGGACTTGATTTGGAATACATGAACCTGATTTACCAGTTTTTGAAACGTGTTGATGTCAGAGTTTGATGTAGTACGTTCCTTGTTTTCGTTGTCCGCCTTTTGGTTTTGTTGTTCGCCCCTGTCTGTCGTCACCCCCTTCCGTTTGTCCTCTTCTTGTCGTTTTCTACCGATAAAGTCCTTTCTTTTTGGTTCCGTTACAGATATGGACAATTTGTCCCATCAAAGTTTTAGTATAAGTTAGCAAATAATTTAGTTTTAAACCCATAAATCCGTCCTTCCCATTTTTTTTTTCTTCAATCCTTAACCTCGAAACAGCCGCGAGTACTTCGGCTTCCCAAACTAACATAGTTTTAAGGCAGTAATAAATTGTAAAATGTATAACCATTGTAAAAAAAAAAACAAAAGATTTCGGCTCAGTTATGCCCATTAGTATGGGACTCGCTTGTATGGAAAAAATAAATCCTCGCTCCAGTCGACTTTTTAGATCCCATTTAGGTCCCATATGAACTGTACAAAATTTCAGCGCAATCGGTGAAACTATAATTTAGCGCAAGCAGTTCAAAGTTTTCATAGGATTTAATATGGGAAAAGTTACACTTTCAGATAAAAATTACCAGAGGTCGCCCCTTGTCTCCTTAATTCAAATCGATCAACGCTTCTTGTAGAAAAATCATTTATGAAACTTTCCTTCGAAGACCGCAAAACGATTGGATGCTTGTGGAAAAAGTTATTGATTTATTACCGATTAGTGATCCAACGAACGGCTTTTTGTTTTGTTTTATCAGCAGCACTGCTGCTGCCGTTGTAGCATGGGGTGGCGGGAGGCATCACCACCCCCAGAAACAGCAGCCGCCAAGGCAGCAGGTACAGTGCTGCTAATAAAACAAAACAAACAGCCGTTCGTTGATCACTAAACGGTAATAAATCAATAACTTTTTCCACAAGCATCCAATCGTTTTGCGGTCTTCGAAGGAAAGTTTCATAAATGATTTTTCTACAAGAAGCGTTGATCGATTTGAATTAAGGAGACAAGGGGCGACCTCATGGAATTTTTATTTGAAAGTGCAACTTTTCCCATAGTAAATCCTATGAAAACTTTGAACCGCTTGCGCTAAATTATAGTTTCACCGATTGCGCTGAAATTTTGCACGGTCGATATGGGACCTAAAAGGAATCAAAAAAGTCAACTGGAGCGAGAATTTGATAATTGTCCCATACTAATGCCCATGTGGCGCCCGAGCCTTCCAAATAAACGAATAAGTAAAAAAAAAAGCGATTTCCGGAGAAATCAGTACAAAAATCCCTAAAAAATCAGCAGGAATTCCTAAATGAATCTTGAGAGTAATACCTGGTAGAAAGACAGAAGGAGTCCTGGTAGTAATCCAATAAAAAAACAGTCCCTTGAAAAACCTTTGAAAGAATCCGTCATTGATTCTTGGGATCAGGATTGTCCGATGATTTATGAAAATTCTGTACCACCATTTTCAAAAATGTGTATCTCATACACAATTTGTATAAAACGTCTTTATCACAAAGTGTATTCTACTTCATCATATACGCTAATTCTTGCTTCAGTACTTTTACCTCTTATCTCAAACAAACAAATATCACTTTTTGATCGCCGTATCAAAATATGCTATTATTGAGCTATTTTACTCTGCTCGGGGCATTCTGCGAAAGGAATTTTTATTTTTGGTTTTTCACCACACCCCTTCTGACGTTGAAGACCCTCGCCTTCACAAAGGCAGGTGAGAAGGGAATAAAACATTCTCTCGTCACTCACATCGGGATGGCAGCGAGGTTCAACAACAATATTTTCTTTGTTCTCGGCACTCAAGAGAGAAAATTTACCACGCTTGTTTATTCTTCATTACAACAATCAATCTAGTCTTGAAAATGTTCGACAGTTCTCAGGTCAGTTTACAGATCCCACACATGCGAAGTTAAGACAAACAATATACTCTATTTTACCGACCTTGTTGCCTTCCTCGTTTTCCTCATGTTACAGCTGTCATGTGACCTGAGAACTGCCAAACATTGTTTAGGTTAGGTTTTGTGGAGTAATAAATAATAAGCTGATTACATTCATGCGGCCTGTGTTGACATGAAGCATCCATCAGCGCAGAGAGTATGTTGATGATGGTGCAGTCATTACCTTCACAAAGTACATAGTTGAGTTTGTCTGTGTTCACTTTCAATTATTTCACAGCGGAGCTGAAAATGACAGCCAAAAGCATTCAGTTCGGCACATTTTCATTCTATTGAATGAGATTTTTTCAACCCTGGATCCGATTATCAATTGACACCCCGCAAAAGCTCTGTGGGGTTCCAAAGTTTTAATTAACTGCTGCAGAATGAAGCAAAAGCTTCTCAATTAATTCAATATATAACATTTTTCCAGCGATGAAATGTAAATAAACACATTTTCTTCGTCACCAGGAGGATGCAACCAAATGTGTGCAAGATTTTTATGCGTTTGTAACAGTTTTATTCACAACTACAGATATAGAATTCTCCGGTGTACTATGCTGGCGCACTATGATCAACATTAACATTATTGCCTAATATGCTTTGGTTGTTATTATATTGGCACAACTATTTTATCTTCGAATACGTTTGCTTAGTAATGCTTAGAAAACATTAATTGACTGATACACTAAAACCTCTTTTTATGCATGTTTTTTTATGCACTTTTAATTTATGCACCTTTTTTTATGCCCTGCATAAAAAGAGGGAAAGCTACTCAGAACCAATATTGTGCATAAGAATATTTAATAATGTCAGGAACTATTGCAACGGTAACCGGGGGGTGTTTACAGATGAGAGCAAAGGAAGGTTACAGGTTCGTTTTTGGGTGTTTCCGAAGGTCTCATGTGCGTTACATGGGCTCCGAGTGGGTCTTGAGGGGATTTCGGAGTCATTTCAGGAGTCTCAGAGCATTTTAGGCTGGTTTCAGAGCCGTTACGGAGACGTTTTTAGGGTTTTGGTTTAGGAGGATTTTTTTAGACATTTCAAGATGTTTCAGATCAGATCCATTACGAAAGCGTTACGGAGGAGTTTTCGGGGTGTTCGGAGCCTCTCAGGTGCGTTACATGGGGTCCGAGGGGGTTTAAGGGGGATTTTGGAGGCATTTCAAGACGTTTTAGAGCATTTTCGGCGGGATGCAGAGGCGTTATTTAAGCGTTACGAGGAGTTTTCGGGGTGTTCGGAGCCTCTCAGGTGCATTACATGGGGCCCGAGGGGGTTTAAGGGGGATTTTGGAGGCATTTCAAGACTTTTTAGAGCATTTTCTGTGGAATTAAGAGGCGTTACGAAAGCGTTACGGAGGAGTTTTCGGGGGGTTTGGAGCCCCTCAGGTGCGTTACATGGTGTCCCATGGAGTCTAAGGGGGATTTTGAAGGCATTTCAGGACCTTTCAGAGCCTCTTCAGTGGGATTCAGAGGCGTTACGGAAGCGTTACGGAGAAGCTTCCGGGAGGTTCGAAGCGTCTCAGGTGCGTTACATGGGGTCAGAGGGGATTTAAAAGGGATTTTTGAGGCATTTCAAGACGTTTCAGAGCATTTTCGGAGGATTCAGAGGCGTTACGGAGAAGTTCTCAGGGGTTTCGAAGCCTCTCAGGTGCATTACATGGGGCCCGAGGGGGTTTAAGGGGGATTTTGGAGGCATTTCAAGACTTTTTAGAGCATTTTCTGTGGAATTAAGAGGCGTTACGAAAGCGTTACGGAGGAGTTTTCGGGGGGTTTGGAGCCCCTCAGGTGCGTTACATGGTGTCCCATGGAGTCTAAGGGGGATTTTGAAGGCATTTCAGGACCTTTCAGAGCCTCTTCAGTGGGATTCAGAGGCGTTACGGAAGCGTTACGGAGAAGCTTCCGGGAGGTTCGAAGCGTCTCAGGTGCGTTACATGGGGTCAGAGGGGATTTAAAAGGGATTTTTGAGGCATTTCAAGACGTTTCAGAGCATTTTCGGAGGATTCAGAGGCGTTACGGAGAAGTTCTCAGGGGTTTCGAAGCCTCTCAGGTGCGTTACATGGGGTCCCCGGGGGGTTCAAGGGGGATTTTTGAGGCATTTCAGGAAGTTTCAGAGCTGACTCTGAAATACCTTAAATCGCCCCTCAAACCTCATGCAACGCCCTTTAAAGTCTCCTGAGATCCCTTGAATTACCCCTCAAGCCCCTTGGAATGCCCCTGAAATCCACTTAATACTATTGAAATACCCCAGAATTCTCCGCAATCCCATGAAAACACCAAAAAATCTTGACAGAACACCCTTGTAAGGCTCCTCAAATCCCCCAAAACAACCCCTTAAAACGCCCCTGGAACACCCTTTTTGGGCTCTCTGGGAACATTCTGGAAACCCCCTTAGCCCCACCTCATCTGCCCAGGAGCAAGATCTGTTCTCGCAAACTAGATTTTCTAATTAAAGGCCAATCTTAATTTATGCATAAATTTCCCTCTTTTTATGCCTTTTTTATTTATGCACATTTTTAATTTATGCAGTTCCAGCCATGTGCATAAAAAGAGGTTCCAGTGTATTACAAAGGATTTGACTAACTTTTTGAATACTCAATAAAGGTCTGGTTTATATTTTATGACCATCCTCTAAAGCAAAGTGCCTTCTTGAAGGTATGACGGAAATTGAATTTGTGTTGTGCCGAGATATGAATTTGAATAGACGGAAATAGAAGAATAATTATTATCTCTTATTATTTTCATCCATCATGTTGGGAACAGCTCGCTGCCGTTGTGTACGGTTTGGGTGAAAAATTACCCTAATGCACAAGGATGGGTAATACAATTCTTGTGCCTCTACATCAAACTACTGCTAGTTAAAAGGTTATTTTTGATTTAGTGTTTTGGTAATTAATTGGCTATGAGTCATTGCGCATAGTACAAAAATTGTTCAATGCTTCGTTCGATGAAGATGAGATCAAAACACAAATAAAAAAAATGATTCCTCCAGCTAAAAAATCTTGTTTTGTTTACACAAAACGTAATTTGTATGAAAAAAATCGATGGTTGCTATGGATTCCTATAGAAGAATCTCCTGGGATTTCTTCCAGAAAATCTTCTTCGGATTCCTTCATAATCTTTTCCAGGGATTATGTCATTAAATCATCCACGTTGCTGTGCAAATTCCTCTAGAATTCCATAAGTTTCATAACATTGCTCCATGGATTTTTTTACAGATAATTTTATTTCTTTCTTTTCTTTTTTTAAAAGATGTTTAATCCAAAATATCCTTTAAAAATAATTTCAAGGATTCCTATAGAGAATCCCCATGGGATTCGGAAAAAAAAATCCAGCGATTCTAAAAAATCGCCAAAGTTTCCTTTAGCTATTCGCCCAGAGATTCTATCAGAAATTTCTTCACAGATTCTTTCAAAAATACTCTATGGCTTTCCTCTGAACTGCACTTCAGGAAGTACTCCAGGTAATCATTCATTAAGTTTTTCAAGAATTTTTCCATAATTTCTTCCCCAGGACTGCCTTCAGATTTGCCCTTAAGAATTTCTTCAGAAATTTCACCAAAATTCGTTCAGGAGGTTTTTCGTGGATTCCTTCTTAAAACTCGGCTTGGATTACTTCCGGAATTATTTTAGGGAGCCCTATAGAAAATTCATCTGAAGGAGTGAAAAGTTTCTTCAAGGATTCCTTTATAATTTTCGGGAAACGAAAAGTTTTACATTTCTTTATGATTCAGATTTTCAACACGAGATTCATCTCTGCATTTACACGTTCTTCCAAGGATTGTTTTAGAAACTCTTTCCAGAAAGTTGCCGGTTGTTTCTTCAGGATTTCGTATACTTCCAGAATTGCTCTAGAGATTTCAACAAACATATTCACAGGAACGTTTCCAAGAATTGCTTCAGGGATTCATACCGAAAATCCAGTGAGAATTTCTCCGGGGATTCTTACATTATTACTTTAAGTAATTCCAGCCGGAATTCCTATAGAAATTCCTGCAGAAATTCATACAGAGAATATTTAAGGAAATCTAGTAGTATTCCTTCGTATATTTTCTAAAAAGTTCCTTTAGCGTTTCCTAGATGTATCCTGATCTAGGATTTTTCCCCGGCCTCCTTAATTTCTCCAGAAATATTTCATAGAAATTTAAACTGGAATACCATTGGATTTTTTTTTTATCTACGATTCTTTTAAAGAAAATCCTCCAGATACTCCATTGAAGAATATCTGCAGGAATTCTTCTCATGTTTCTCAATTAATTCTTTTCCTGGCACTCATTCGGGATAGTTATTTTCAGATTTTTTTTGAGATTCTGTCAAGAATTTCACAAGGATTCCTTCAAGCAAGGATGTTTTCGATCACCTGGCAATCGTTTGACTCATTTATTCATAACTCAGTCCAGAAGCCTAATATTAAAATGTGGTGTTCGGTAAACTTGTAGATTATTGTTTTTCCTACAATTATCACCAAGGATGCCATATTCTAAATCTAATATTTACGGCGTGATAGCGCTAATATTACCTACTCATACTAAACGATCGAAAAATCCGATCGTTTAGTATGAGTAGGTGATACTAACACTTTTATGCCGTAAATATTAGGCGCCCTTGGTGATAAATGTAGGAAAACAGAAATCTACAAGTTGGCCGAACATCGTATTTTGATATTGGGCTTCTGGTCTGAGTTATAGACAAATGAGTCAAACGATTGCCTGGTGATCGATAACATCCTTGCCTTCAAGAATATCTTTAGGGATTTTTTTACAGGAAACAAAAAGAAAATTTGTTTAAAAAATTCTCCAGGGATTCTTTTAGTTATTCTCCTCAGATTCCTTCAGAATTTTATTCAGGGATTTTCTCCTAAATATCTCCAGGGACTCTTTCAGTATTTTAGTTTTTTTTTTAATTTGGCAAGGAATTTCTTCAAAAGTTTGGCCTTGGGCTTTTTTATGAAAATCCTGAAGAGACCTGTAGAGATTCCTACAAGAAATTCTTGAAAAAATATCGGGAGTATTCCTGGACCAAAATCCCCAAAATCCCTTGTCACAGAAGAGTCACGGCAGCGCAGGTTTTTTCGCACAAAAGTCACTGTAACTTATTTCTAACAAATAAATACTAACTTGCTAGAAGTAAGTCACAGCGACTTCTGCGCAACAAAAACCTGCGCCCCGTGACTCTTCTGTGACAAGTGTGTTACTTGGGCGCTGATCCACTGAAGAACCGCGGGTTCAGCATCGTAGCGCTGCAGGAGGTGTGTTGGACAGGATCCATGGTGCGAACGTTAAGAGGTAATTATACCATCAGTCAGAGTTGAGGCAACACACGTGAACTGAGAACTAAATAAATAGATTGAAATGACTGAATATATTACCTAAGAAATTCCTAAGTTTTGAATAGCTTCAGTGACCGTTTGCTTCAATGGTTGGATTTGTTGTTTAACTCAG